>NC_135553.1:25021948-25126948 GCF_964340395.1 Glandiceps talaboti
CTATTAAGAGTTTGTGAAGCTTGTAAATATCTAGAATATTTAGCTGTATAAATAAAGGAGCCGAATGTTCCATGTGAGATTTGAACAGCATCGTGCAAACAATCATTTTTTGGGCAGTTAGAATGCAATTCAGATATGTTGGGTAAGTACTGCCCCAAACCTCTAGGCCATAAGAAATATGGGGAAGTATAAAGGCATTGTACACAAGTATTAAAATACTTAGTGGTAAAATGTGTCTCAGTCTGTACAGAATTCATTGATAAGACAAGTTTAGACAAGTAAGCCTGTAAATTTGTATAGATTATACAAATGTAACTGTTGTGAGATTTATTGCCATTATTACCGAGGGAATGGCAAGATTATTTATTTTCTATACAATTGGTTGATTGTTTTGTTTGACATATGTTGAGTTGGCATTGACATATGTTGAGTTGGCCATTATTGTGTCAACAATACACATTGTTCTAACATGTATGCAGTAATCATAGGTCTATCTTGGGTCAAATTTCAAATTGACAAATTTATTATAAATTATACACTGCAGATATGCAGAATCTGTAAGTGTCATAAAAATTTAGGAATTTAAATTGAATGAAGCCTCTTGAAACAGGCTGCCCAGGGACAAAACCAATTCAAAATTTAAACCATTTTTGTGTTCATTTACTGCCAATAAAATTTAAGGTTGATCCCAATTGGGAATAATGCTAGAATGATGTGATAGGTAGATATAGAACAGAATGTTTGAGAAGGATGCAATGTGCAAAGAAACAATCTGTAAAATCATAGATGTCTATGGTAGAATCAACCAAAATTAAATTTTGCTGACAAAAATTTAAACCAGCAGATGTTAGTAAGCTGATCCAGCTCAGAGAGACAAAAGAAAGATAAAAGCCACTGAATTCAAACAAGAAAGTGATGGCTATAAAGATGGAACTGAGTGTTATACTAATGATGAATCTATAATGGATGGTGAATGGTTAAATTTACTAAAGGGGATCCAGAGATAAAGCTGAGTATATATTTGGGGTGTAATTTTGTATGCATACTAAAATGTACTCAAAACATTCTGCTTTAAATATTGATTACAATTTAAGCATCACTTGGTATTGAACTCATACTGGGTATTCTAGCCTACCCGTAGTCTTGAAGGACTGTGAACTCATACTGGGTATTGTAGTCTACCTGTAGTCTTGAAGGACTGTGAACTCATACTGGGTATTGTAGCCTACCTGTAGTCTTGAAGGACTGTGAACTCATACTGGGTATTGTAGTCTACCTGTAGTCTTGAAGGACTGTGAACTCATACTGGGTATTGTAGCCTACCTGTAGTCTTGAAGGACTGTGAACTCATACTGGGTATTGTAGCCTACCTGTAGTCTTGAAGGACTGTGAACTCATACTGGGTATTGTAGCCTACCTGTAGTCTTGAAGGACTGTGAACTCATACTGGGTATTGTAGCCTACCTGTAGTCTTGAAGGACTGTGGACTCATACTGGGTATTCTAGCCTACCTGTAGTCTTGAAGGACTGTGAACTCATGCTGGGTATTGTAGTCTACCTGTAGTCTTGAAGGACTGTGAACTCATACTGGGTATTGTAGTCTACCTGTAGTCTTGAAGGACTGTGAACTCATACTGGGTATTGTAGTCTACCTGTAGTCTTGAAGGACTGTGAACTCATACTGGGTATTGTAGCCTACCTGTAGTCTTGAAGGACTGTGAACTCATACTGGGTATTGTAGCCTACCTGTAGTCTTGAAGGACTGTGAACTCATACTGGGTATTGTAGCCTACCTGTAGTCTTGAAGGACTGTGGACTCATACTGGGTATTCTAGCCTACCTGTAGTCTTGAAGGACTGTGAACTCATGCTGGGTATTGTAGTCTACCTGTAGTCTTGAAGGACTGTGAACTCATACTGGGTATTGTAGTCTACCTGTAGTCTTGAAGGACTGTGAACTCATACTGGGTATTGTAGTCTACCTGTAGTCTTGAAGGACTGTGAACTCATACTGGGTATTGTAGCCTACCTGTAGTCTTGAAGGACTGTGAACTCATACTGGGTATTGTAGCCTACCTGTAGTCTTGAAGGACTGTGAACTCATACTGGGTATTGTAGTCTACCTGTAGTCTTGAAGGACTGTGAACTCATACTGGGTATTGAAGCCTACCTGTAGTCTTGAAGGACTGTGAACTCATACTGGGTATTCTAGCCTACCTGTAGTCTTGAAGGACTGTGAACTCATACTGGGTATTGTAGTCTACCTGTAGTCTTGAAGGACTGTGAACTCATACTGGGTATTGTAGTCTACCTGTAGTCTTGAAGGACTGTGAACTCATACTGGGTATTGTAGCCTACCTGCAGTCTTGAAGGACTGTGAACTCATACTGGGTATTGTAGTCTACCTGTAGTCTTGAAGGACTGTGAACTCATACTGGGTATTGTAGTCTACCTGTAGTCTTGAAGGACTGTGAACTCATACTGGGTATTGTAGTCTACCTGTAGTCTTGAAGGACTGTGAACTCATGCTGGGTATTGTAGCCTACCTGTAGTCTTGGAGGACTGTGAACTCATACTGGGTATTGTAGTCTACCTGTAGTCTTGAAGGACTGTGAACTCATACTGGGTATTGTAGTCTACCTGTAGTCTTGAAGGACTGTGAACTCATACTGGGTATTGTAGTCTACCTGTAGTCTTGAAGGACTGTGAACTCATACTGGGTATTGTAGCCTACCTGTAGTCTTGAAGGACTGTGAACTCATACTGGGTATTCTAGCCTACCTGTAGTCTTGAAGGACTGTGAACTCATACTGGGTATTGTAGTCTACCTGTAGTCTTGAAGGACTGTGAACTCATACTGGGTATTGTAGCCTACCTGTAGTCTTGAAGGACTGTGAACTCATACTGGGTATTCTAGCCTACCTGTAGTCTTGAAGGACTGTGAACTCATACTGGGTATTGTAGTCTACCTGTAGTCTTGAAGGACTGTGAACTCATACTGGGTATTGTAGTCTACCTGTAGTCTTGAAGGACTGTGAACTCATATTGGGTATTGTAGCCTACCTGTAGTCTTGGAGGACTGTGAACTCATACTGGGTACTGTAGCCTACCTGTAGTCTTGGAGGACTGGCACTACTCTATTATTTCAACTATCCTAACTGCCATTTTGAGTTTTGAATTTTGCACACCTTCACCATGGTTTGGTTGGTTTATTTGGTGAGGATGAAAAATAAAAAATCATCGAAATCAAAATGGCAGTTAGGATAGCTGATACAGTGATATGCCGATAATAGTAGCATCAGTCCTTCAAGACTACAAGAAGGCCATGGATATTCAGACATAAATACATAAACAATTTTAACGATATAATTTTAGCATGTACATATACTAGAATATTTAGGAAATACTTATACCACTACTATGCCAACATCTCCAAAAGAGGAACTTTCATGCCATCAAAGGCAGTTACATGTATGACAATATATTAGGCCTAGAAAAAAAGAAATGTTTCTGGTCGTGTCAGTCTTTTTTTTAGTATTTGTCCAGCCCATGCTGTCTGCAGATCCAGAAGAAACACAAAAATAACCCCCCCCCCCCCTACTTGAGTGAAGACAACTGTAGAGCCATTAAAGTACTAAATAAAAAGAACAGTAACTGCCATAAATAGTAGACTGAGTGACAGGTTTGTTCAGAATAATGAAAAAAAAACCAGAATAAAATGCACATCGTCACACCACTTTACACAAAATGTCCTGACCAGAAACAATTTTTTTTGCCCTTACTAGATTAGTTGTTTTTTTGCCCTTTAAAACTAGATTAGTTTTTTTTTGCCCTTACTAGATTAGGTTTTGTTTGCCCTTACTAGATTAGTTTTTTTTCCCCTTACTAGATTAGTTTTTTTTGCCCATACTAGATTAGTTTTAATAACAGTTGTATGTTGTTATGTTTTATATCAGTATTTTTGTAAACAACGTTACCTACATGTAAGTAAAAAAAAATGTTAAAATCTGACCCATTTTAAAAGTCTCTTGGCGTACAAAGGTGACCATGTGAAAGAACCTAGCCAGTACAATCAAACAACTGTATGTAAAGCCCATTTGAACTCATTTTATCACAAAATGAGATATTAATCTGTTTGGTTGTCTATATAGTTTCTGTAAATGTACAAGAGGTTAGCTTGAGACCCAGCAAAGGTGAACATTTTGATGTTTATTATGTAAAGATGTCAAGTATTATTTGTAGTTGATATCAGGAAACAGATGAAATTACAGGAATGAGAATTCTATGATTAATAATTAATACATTGCCTAAATATTAGGGTTAGGATTAATAACACATTTATCAAATGAAAGTTCAGAATTAAAATTAAATATTTATTAGGTCTGTCATGTATTGGTATGTTGTATTGTACAGTAATCTGTTTTGCAATTGTACATGATCAAAGATATTTTATTGCACTAGACTCTATCACTAGCCCCATCTACACGTAGGTTGTCCTACCTGAGGCAGTCCCAAGTCCTACCTGAGGTAGGATAGGTTTGTGTCTACACATAGGAAGGTTACGGCATAGATGTCGCGCCTTCCGTCCTGACAGCTAGTACATAGGACGAAGTCAGGAGGGTTTCAGGAAACCTCTCAAAGGTGTCCTAAGTCAGGACGCTTTCAGGACAGGTTCAGGACATGTTTGCATCTACATGGGCTTCAAACTATCCTGAATCCTACCTCAGGTAGGATTTTTAGTGCCGTGTAGATGGGGCTACTGTTCTGTTCTAATGTTGCCTAATAAATACCTCATTGAAAGCTTTCCTTGATAAATAGATATTATGTTGGATCTTGGAGTGTCCATACCAGAAGCCAGTTTGATGTCAAACAGGAGGGATTCCTCAGTTGTAGAGCAAGCAATTGTATGTGATAAATCACATCTGTCATTCCTACCATGTTTCTTTCATCAAGATTAACAGACCAGTCCTTTAACATAGCCAGGTGTAATGTCTTAGAAAGGTCGTGATTATTGGCTGCTAGCCTAGGTTTATTATCCAGACCAGTCCTTTAACATAGCCAGGTGTAATGTCTTAGAAAGGCCGTGATTATTGGCTGCTAGCCTACATGTAGGTTTATTATCCAGACCAGTCCTTTAACATAGCCAGGTGTAATATCTTAGAAAGGTCATGATTATTGGCTGCTAGCCTAGGTTTATTATCCAGAGATATGTGTCAAGAAAAACAACACCTGTACACAAATTGCAACACAGATTGACTCTCAGATGGATGGGGTCATATCCAAGTAATTTTACTGGAGCAAGTATTGAACCTTGTCACAGTGTTATATCACATTCTCATAAATTACTGCCTATGTATTGTACATGTATGTCTCCTAGACAGTAGCGATGGACAAGTATTGCTAATTATATGTCTACAGGCATATCAATTGTTTGCTGTGTCTTGGGTGTTAGCAACCCACGAACTTGTCATTGCCAAGTAGCATTGTAATACTTGAGTTAGGAATTCAAAGGTCATTTCTGTGACCAAGGTAGACACTTTGTTTGTTGTATGTGTCATTTTGTCCAGTTTGTCTTTTCAAGTAATTCAGTCAGAAATGCAGGAATTTAGACAAGGTCATTTCTCTGACCAAGGTAGACACGTTGTTTGTAGTGTTACATTTTCACCAGTTTGTCTTTTCAAAGCATTCTGTCAGAAAAACAGGAAGGTGATTTCTGTGATCAAGTTAGACATTTTGTTTTGTCATGTGTCATTTTACCCAGTTTGTCTGTCGAAATCAGTCAATTAATCAGAATGGCATTTCACAGTCATACTTTCTAAAAGTAAATAATGTGTACTTTCCTGTATGGCCACCTATGTCCAATATTTACCATTCTACCACCATGGTAGCTGTGTATATATGTGCACCTTTCTAATAATTCTCTTTTTCAACATCTCAGTTTTTGACCCATCATATCAGACACTAATTTCTCTAGTAGCAGAATAACCTTCATTTGTATTTAAATTTTTTTCATTGATTGTTACCACTTGACCAGTCATGTAAATCATGAAAGCAGTCAAAATGTTTCCCTCTTTCACTGTTGGTTGTCAGATAGTCCAGTTTTTTTTCTCAGTATACTTCCAGATTTCTGATGAAATCATTTCCTTAATAGATAGACGTACATTCTTTGACAGAAAGTCTACTTCTTGGTTCAAATACACTTTGATTTTGTTCAATTTCATTTGTGCCCGACAAACTTTGTACCCCACACCATGGTGGCAAGCAGTCAAAGGTTAACATAAATTATAGATTATCCATTTTAGAGTGACTTGTACATTCACAATGGAAGGAATTGTTCAAGTAATAGAGTTCGAGTTAGCAATTTGTGTCTCTCAGGTACTACAGCCCCTGACTACACCCTGCTGTAGCTAGGGACAAACCAGGGAATACCTTGAGTGCAAATAGTCTGGATGCCAATGTGGTCTCTAACTAAACCATGAGTTGAGGTGTAAATCATAACGATAGGGACTAGACTTAGAGAACAACTACTTGAAGACATTGCTGTCAACCTCCATCTGTAAACCTGAAGCCAAAGAAAGATCATAGATTACAATTATCAAAACACAGTTCATCCATAGAAGTTAGATATTTCTAGACTGAATGATTTATTGTTTGTGCTCCTTAAACATGGCACATAAACAACGACAAATTTATCAGTTTAGGATTTGTCATACAAAATGTTGCATTCATAAGCATCAGTATGTGTAGTCTAGATGAGATGGTACTGGTGGTATCAAATAATCTCTTTACCAATCTTGAGATTTGATGCCAAGTATAGTGTCTAGACTACATTATAGGGGACCATGATACTCCCTTTGAAGCCTGATACGCTATATTTAGGGTGCAATTTAAGAGTTACAGAAACCAAGTCATTTAATAGTTAAAGGGCCCCAGTGATGTAGAGAATAGCCAGTACCCGGGCAAAATGCCTGTTTGAATCTTGTATGTAATTGGCTGTAAAAATTTGAAATGGTGAAAAATGAACGCAAACTGTTACTTAATATTTCGCCCATCTCCTACATCTACATGCCCACCTACTTCAAAAATTTAATATCTACATCACAGCAGTTAAAGTTTAATTAACCTAATTCGAAAACTAACACTAACTTCACATCATGATCATGGTCCACTAACTATAACTATTATTAAACATTAAGCTCAGATGACCTAATACAGGAACGTTGGCCATCGATCTTGTGATTTGCTTGTCAATGGATCAGTTTAAAGGCTAGTGTTTCAGATTCTTGCATTATAGTGTAATACCATATCAGTGGTGATAATTAAGGTTTATATAGGATTTTTTGTGATGAACTGATGTTTCTACAGCTCTACCAGACAACTGTTTTTCAAACCTAAATTTTAATCCTAATCCAAACTGGGCCTTTAAATAATTGGTGCTAGAACTTGTACATTCTGAACACCTTTAGTATTAAACAGAGGTTGATTTTGAACTGTTTCATGTTTGCATAAGTGTGCAAAGTGAAAGAAAGAGACAATCTAAACCAATATGGACCAGCTGGCATGTGTGCATTATCAGATTGAGTGGCCTCCACAAAGTCTCACTCAACTGATAAATGTTTTATTTACTCCATAAAAACACACCCTTATGGTGAAGAGTAATCTGTCACTTGCATAAAATACATATCACCTATAGCTACCACAGTTAGCACATGTGTGCACATTGTATTCAAATAAATATCTTACATAACTTAAACTGCTATGAGTAAATACAATATTTCACCACCACAAAGTAAATACTGCTATCATAAAGTGACTTGTCCTGGTAAAGATAGATACTGGTTTATAAAAGTGACTCACCTTGACAGAGCCATACAATACAAATAGGTGATTACAGAATACCAGTGCTAGCAGATTTGCGATAATAAAATGCACAGTAATTAAGTGCTGGTATTTTAAGGCCAACAGTCTTTAGGGATTCAAGTATGCTTTGTATAATCAGATTCTGTCTGCTGATAAGGACTTTGCTGATCAATATCTGATAACAATCTGGTAGTTGGGGTTTACCTTGGATGTGTTAAACTTAGGATTTGGACATCTTTTGTAATACATGATAGGTGTACAATCAGGGTTTGAATTTAGAAGTGGTCTTAAGTCAAATGACCACTAAATTTTCATTTTGGACAACCAAATTCAATTTTCAGTGGTCCATCGAGAACATTTATTGTTTTTCAAAGTATGACAGAATTAAGTTGAAGTTTGAAAAACTTAAAGTATTAAATCTTTTACTCAGATTTTGTATTTAATTAATGTAGAAAATGTAGCAACAGGAATTTGAGTGCAAACATTATGAGATTCCATTGATAGGCCTACATAGATATACAAAATGTACACACCATGCATGCCTAGATATACAAAATGTACACACCATGCATGCCTAGATATACAAAATGTACACACCATGCATGCCTAGATATACAAAATGTACACACCATGCATGCCTAGATATACAAAATGTACACACCATGCATGTCTAGATATACAAAATGTACACACCATGCATGCCTAGATATACACACCATGCATGCCTAGATATACAAAATGTACACACCATGCATGCCTAGATATACATACCCTGCATGCCTAGATATACAAAATGTACATACCATGCATGCATAGATATACATACCCTGCATGCCTAGATATACAAAATGTACATACCACGCATGCCTAGATATACAAAATGTACACACCATGCCTAGATATACATACCCTGCATGTCTAGATATACAAAATGTACACACCATGCATGCCTAGATATACATACCATGCATGCCTAGATATACACACCATGCATGCCTAGATATACAAAATGTACACACCATGCCTAGATATACATACCATGCATGCCTAGATATACAAAATGTACACACCATGCATGCCTAGATATACATACCATGCATGCCTAGATATACATACCATGCATGCCTAGATATACAAAATGTACACACCATGCCTAGATATACATACCATGCATGCCTAGATATACAAAATGTACACACCATGCATGCCTAGATATACATACCATGCATGCCTAGATATACACACCATGCATGCCTAGATATACATACCCTGCATGCCTAGATATACAAAATGTACATACCATGCATGCCTAGATATACAAAATGTACACACCATGCCTAGATATACATACCCTGCATGTCTAGATATACAAAATGTACACACCATGCATGCCTAGATATACATACCATGCATGCCTAGATATACACACCATGCATGCCTAGATATACAAAATGTACACACCATGCCTAGATATACATACCATGCATGCCTAGATATACAAAATGTACACACCATGCATGCCTAGATATACATACCATGCATGCCTAGATATACATACCATGCATGCCTAGATATACAAAATGTACACACCATGCCTAGATATACATACCATGCATGCCTAGATATACAAAATGTACACACCATGCATGCCTAGATATACATACCATGCATGCCTAGATATACACACCATGCATGCCTAGATATACATACCCTGCATGCCTAGATACATACCCTGCATGCCTAGATACATACCCTGCATGCCTAGATATACATACCCTGCATGCCTAGATACATACCCTGCATGCCTAGATATACATACCCTGCATGCCTAGATATACATGTACATACCCTGCATGCCTAGATATACATACCCTGCATGTCTAGATATACTGTATCAGGGCTCGAAATTCGCGGTAGTCCCGCGTCCACAGACTACCAATGTTTGTCTCTGGGCTACCAAATTATGTGAGTGGTAGCCCAATTGGGCTACTAAGTTTTGAATGAAACTGTGACACCCTGACTCCGACACCTTCCCGGGTCGGGGGCCTCCGAGGTCGCAGTCCTGTGGAACGTGTTCTCGCCAAAATTAGCGTCAAAATCTGTGTCTTTTCCAAATTTGCATCCACACTACATGTATATCAAATGTACACGAAATACATGTACACTGTACACGTCATTCTTCCGTTCATCATATACACAGCTTGTACTTCCAAAATGTCACAACAAAACATTTATATGCAACAATATTCTGTATAGCGATTTAATGTTATCTTTCTGTACTTTCAATTTCCCATGGTAATCACTCTCTGGAAATATGCTCTTCGGCCCGGGCCCTTTCGGCTCTTCTCGGAGTCGGAGTACAGTACACTCTCGGTACAGCACTGCAGTAACTAAATTCCATCACATGAATGACAGCTTTAACTTTCAACTTGACAGAGACACAGTTGTAATGGTGTTTGATAAAATTTTATTCTAATGAGAACTGTTAACTTGGTATACACCTACAGATTCGTTTATTCTTGAACGATGCCTAAAACATTCCGTGTGTAAACCACGCTCACGCAACCCCTGAGAGCATGCAGTGGTGAATGGTAAATTCACGTAATGCATTCGATCTAGTAGTAGTAGTAGTAGCAAAGCTCAAAAGAAAGTTGAAGTTTTAGTGAGAATGAAATGGCGACATGATGATTTGAATTTATATGAGTGAAGTTTTCAGCATGGACTGTCTGCTGATGTGGTCTTAGACTGTTTGATTATCCCTTCGCCCATGAATGGAAGGGGCTTTGCCGTAATGGCCGTCATGTATTGATACAAATCCTGTCTAACCCGTCTGTTAATAAGTAACCAATCACGTGGATAGATAATGATAACAGCACATAGTTTCTAAACTACCCAAGACGTAGTCTCCACATCAGGAAATGGCCATGGGGCTTATGAAACTGTTTAAACGTTTTCCATACGTTGAATCATATTCAAATTTTACAGGTCTCACTGCACCAAGAGATTTAGATAATAGTTACAAGTACGAACTGCGACTACATGGTTTTTCTTCATTGCAATGATAACCGTACGTTGTAACAGTAAGCCTCATATTGGGTCCCTCTTTATGACACGTCCCCAGAGACACATACATGCAAAAAATTGCGTTCCCAATGTCAAATATGGCATGAAATACACACAAATAACGTGTTAACGTGACTCTTAAGTTATTCAATCAATCATCGAATTCAATACATCATATAGTTACATATATACACAGACACCATTAATTTAGGAATGCATGGATATGGGCTACCAGTCATTGCTCTCGGGCTACCAATTTTTAAAGATGGTAGCCCACCTGGGCTACCAAGAAAAAAAACGAATTTCGAGCCCTGTGTATACATGTCCACTTCATGTATGCCTAGATATACAAATCATGCATGCAGAAAAAATTGTTGTGAAAACTCCAGATAAAATGAATCTCAACATTGATATTGATTATTAAATATACACATGTATATACTGTATACACTGACAGTCTTTAATATACTGTGGACCTCAAAAAACTAACAGAGTGGAGAGTCCATGTTCAAAAACAAAGTCAATATCAAAGCCAGGCAGCTGGGTGAAAACCTAAATAATTTGACAACCTTTGAGTTTTGTTGCCCCTAGTACACAGTAGCTTTGGCACAGTGCTTTGCAATAAACTTTTATGGGCCTGTTTGAATCTTTACCTTATAGCAAAGCTGCCATTTTGCCATATATAGGTAGGTAGTCTAATGCAAAAAGACAGCCGTAAAATGAGTCACATGCTTGCCACTTAGATCAAGAAATCTATTTGTACAACTGTACTGTGATTGGCATGTATAGTGTTAGAAAAGTCAATAGAGCTAAAATGAAACTAATGTGTACATAATATAAACATTTATCCAGTCAGAGGTTCCGTGTAGAACTGTTTACAGTCACTCTCTTGGAAATTATGTATATGTGAATTATATAATTTTTGAAAGATTAGAAATTTTGTTTAGATCAGCTTTTGTTATATCTTTGGTGATCAATATTATTTGAGATTTTAGTTCTAAGATGTCATGTGAACTCTTTGTTTGTTTGTTTGTCTATAACACCCTAAATATTTTAGTTGCTACAGGCCATTCTAGAATGGTAGGCAATACTGGGACAATTCTGCATTACACTTTCTATCTTGACTGCCTCTATTGTCCACATAAGAAATCTAGATCTCTCTCACTTCTGAATTTCATTTGGATAATCAGTTGTGAAATTTAGGAATCAAAGTCTTCATAAGGTAAACATTTACAAGAATGCAAGACAAAAGATATAAGGAAAGTCACATAAAATGAACTTTACAGCGATAAAGAATGTCTTATGGAGCACCCACATTTTTCGTTGGATCACCAAAATAAAAAAAACTGGTGGTCCACATAGACCACTGACCAAAAATGTAAATTTCAAACCCTGAAACCCTAAGGGAACTGAAATAATCAAGAACAGTTTACTGCCTACAGTGCATTTAATGCCAGTTATGGATACAAGTTATGTGGGTTGACAAGCAAAACTAGTGCTTCCAGTGTCCTTACTGTTTTCAGTACTACCACAGCCCAGAGACTTGCCTATCTTCCTTGACCTTGTCATACTGTCCAGCCAGTATGTCAAGTCAGACAGTGAAGTCGCTAGGCTGGAAATGTACTACCACAACAACATTACATGCTGGAATGTATACTTTGGTAGAGAGAACTCAGAAAAGAAGTAAAAAAAATACTGTTCAGTCATGCGATAACTGATGTCTGAATTGTTGCACTGTCGTTGTGTTACAATGAATAGAATTTAAGTTTTCAAAATACAGTAAACTGCTTGTAGTCTTTGGTGTTAAAAATGACTGGACCCAGCTGAAAGATACATGACTGGGCCCAGCTGAAAGACACATGGCTGGACCCAGCTGTAGTTGAATAAAAGAATACAGTACCAGTATATATTGTGACTAGGGATAATAAATATGTTTGCTCAGTGCATGTTGTAGAAATAATTTTATACATTTGTCAAAAATTATTATAAAATATATGGTGATTATGTCAATATTGTCCAGACATTATTGATTGGAGTGAGATATATATATTGAAAATATAGTTCATTTATTTATGACATGTTATATTGTAATGTCTTTATTGTGTCTGTTTATTGGTGTCACTTCATTTAGGTATACATGTAGTCTGAACTATGGGTGGACTCCAGGTTTGGCAGATAATGTAGACTACATAGTATTATAATTAGACCACAGTTTCTTCAGTTTGAGTTGGAGTGTATTCATATGAACCCCTCCCCCCAAAGAAATATTGAATGATGTGAAAGTTTCCATGTATAATTCAAAACAATTCTTACAAAGTAAAATTATTGTCATAATGAAAAGAATCGTTTATACTTTCAATTTTACTACTACTATTTGGCCTGTTTGAACATGATTTATCAAATGCCCCAATGCACACATGCAATCTGGCCATTGTTTCAGATGAAAATGTAGTATGCTTGCTGGACAGGTGAAGCTTATATTGTCCAAGGACACTCAGTATACAAAGAAATAGAAGTACCTCGCCTATCAGGGATGGGGATTAAAAGATGTCTTTGTGGACTGAAACTTGTTGATTATATCTTTCCTAATGTTGTTTTTGATTTTTTCACTTACAGAGGAGACCCTGATAAATGTGACTACCTTGGTAATACACCACTTCACATGGCGGCAGCCACTGGTCACATAAATTGTGTTACATTTCTGGTGTCATTTGGCTGTAATATCTGGGGACTTGATAATGATCACTGTACAGCATTGGATGTGGCAGCTGTCCAGCAACGTATGGATATTGTCAACTTTCTTGACGGTGTAGCTGGTAGACAGGGAGGTCTCAATAAAAAAGTGGTCAAGAGGCTAAAAGAAAAGGCTGTGAAGGATGCAGATGAAAGAATCAAGAAGTACAACAAAATGACCTCGAAACAGGAGAAGAGAATGGAGAAAGAACAGAAGAAATTAGAAAAACAACATGACCATGAATATGTGAAGAACTCTAAGCTCCCAAAACCAGCTGATCATTACTCCAAAATGATGAGTACGGGACACAAAAGTTACATCGACAAACGAATTGAACAGAAGAAACAAATGAACGGTACATTTGCTGGGTTTCAATATCCTATGGATGATGGAAACAAACGATCGGTACGCTCAACAACAAATGCAAGTGTTGTAATGACGGGTGATGTATCTAACCCTGCATCAAGAGCACCGTTGACATCTGACTTGTTTCATGGTAACTCACACTTGTCGTCTAAAAGTGAACCATATCTCAACCATGATTCGGGTATTGATAGTTATGGCGATGAAACTGACAAGGAAGGTTCAAGTTTATACGACAGACCAGGATTTGGCAATCTCATGTTCCTACCGAAAGGAGCTTCTTCAACCGCGATGATGTCGTTACCGGATGAAATTGATAAGGGAATGACTAATGATGTCCAAGACCCTGATGATACCATAGATGATACGGTTAACATTGAGCATCAAAATAATGGTAGTGCTGCACGAAGCAGGTATAGAGGTAGTAGTGGTAAAGCTTTACCATGGGATGAAGACGAGTTGGAAGATTTAGATGATGATGACAACGACAGTCTCAGTTCACCGCTTGAATTATTCCTTGCAGCTCATGGTTTGACTGACTATCTACCATTGTTTACACAGGAACAGATCGATTTAGATGCACTCATGTTATGTAGTGATAATGATTTAAAAAGCATTCATGTACCGTTAGGTCCACGACGAAAAGTGTTAGAAGCCATTGCACGTAGGAAAGCTGTACTCAGTGAACCTGGCTGTATCGCTGATACAGAATTGTAGGTTTCTGATGGGATCTGATTCACCCCTATCTTTTTATCAAATTCACCATCTAACCAAGACAGATAGAACAGTAGGATAAGAAATATATTGCAGATGAACACAAGTAGAAATTGTATCTGTATGATTTACAAATACATGAAATATTTTAGTCCATATATTCAGTGAGACAAATTATTTCCCCATTATTTTGAAAAAAATGCTGCCTGAAGTTACATTTAATATTAATGAGCAATTTATACTCATTTTGTGATGTTTTTGTGTCACAAAAGTTTGTACTAAACAGAAAGAGAAATCAGAATTTTCAATTTATATATATATAATTTTTTTGTGGTAGCCTGTGAACACAGCAAAAGTCACAACTCTGCCACTAAATTGCATTACCAGTACATCTCAATTATCATTCTTGTTGGGATTAATAAACTAATAGGAAAATGTCTACATAGATGTTGATAGACATCTTCTCCACATTTGTCTCCACGTTTACTTCACTTGTTGAAGTATACCTATCGTAGTATTGGTTTCCAAGTTTGTCGCCATGTTTACCTCACTTGGTGAAGTGTACATGAAACTAGATGTGATGAAGTTTCTACAGTCTATCTGTGATGGAGTCTGGGGAAACAACATTTCAACTACCATGCTGGGAGTCACACATAAAAATGGGCTTACGAGGCCTGTTTGTTGTGATTTTAAGATGTATCACTCGCTTGAGAAGTGATAACTTGTCGCGAAAGTACCTGAATCGTTTAGTGACAATGTTGGATGTGAAGTATTTTCCAGTATGCACTGCTGTAGAAGCTACTTCCTGTATGGGTGAGTTGGAATCTCGTTTCCCCAGACTCTCATTTGGGGAGGTCTCGTAGGTAGAGCCCCCCGCAGTGAGAGTCTGGGTAACCAAGACTGTCACTGTGGTAGTAAATGTGGAGACAAACTTGGAAATTAATACTAGTAATCTATCACATACATGTAAACGTTTTCATTCCTAATCTTGTATAAGAACTATACCAGTAAGTTTTTTTCTTAGAATAAAATACATTACGTAGTAAAATACATAATTTACGTAGTAATTGTTATAAAGTAATGAATTTGTGGAAATTTTAATGTATGTGCATTGTATAAGTATACATGCATCAAAGACTCTATTCAGTAAGCCTGAGATGACACATTGGCATTACATTTGTCAGAGACATCATTACATACAGGTCAAGTTTAAAGTCAATACTTGGAAAATATATATGTATATATAGTATATGTATGTGTTCTTGAAATGTATTGGTGGGAGTTATTCTTGACTATTGACATGTGAGATATTTTAATCATCAAATACATTGATCATACTCCTGATTATTATCTTAATATAAATCATGAATTGAAGTGTACAAGACGTCTATGCAATACTTCATTTCTTACTGTCAATCCCAGTTCTTTTTTGTAATAGGTAGGACTTTATATAGAGTGACCTGGTTTGTCTTAGGATTAAAATTTAGATGTGAAAAACAGTTATCTGGTAGAGGTCACTGGTGTAGACAAAGGTTGGTCCAGAACCAAAGAATATCCCTATGTAATCCTTAGGGCTATGTTGATAATATATACACTACTGTGAGAACCTGGGGTTGAAACACAGGCCTTTGAATGCAAATTCTTCCTTTCTATAGAATTCTTCCACTGTTGTAGAAAATGTATGATGTAAATGAGAAGTGTATAATATGTAAATTTCAGAGTGACTTGTAGTTGTTATTGTTGTTGACTTTGTTTGACCGGACAGTAATCTATGTACAAGTAGCTCCAAGTAGTAACCATTGAAATGGGTGGGACCACTATCTATTTGTATAAGATCAAAAACCCAAAACTTGACAACTATTATTTGGAGGTCAATGAGTCACGATACATGCCATTCATTGTAAGAAGAATTTGTATTCCCTTCCTTTTACCTTACCCGTTATATGTGTCACCACTTGTCTTGTAGAATAAATTTTATAGTCACATTCTTTAGCTACCTGACTTTTGGGTTTATCAGTACTATCATGCTATTCTTTAACTTCTTTGTAACAAATTCATTGTCAGAAATACAAAAGGCTACATTGCATTGAAGTATGCATTTAGAAACAGTTATATTCAATTAAAGAGTATTCCATTAGTAGAAAATACATTGAATATATCATTTCTGGGTGACATGGATGTTTTTGACAATATTCACTGTGGCAGAATTTGTTATAAAGAGGTGTAGCATAAAGTGTTTATTTGAAGTGAGTAATATGTTGTAGATATTACTTTTTAGATACTATTATTTAGCCACCAAGATCATAGCCTAGAGACATGTAGCTGGCTTTCTAATCAAGCAATTATAATCAGATTCAAATCAAGCAATTATAATCAGATTCTAATCAAGCAATTATAATCAGATTCGAATCAAGCAATTATAATCAGATTCGAATCAAGCAATTATAATCAGATTCGAATCAAGCAATTATAATCAGATTTGAATCAAGCAATTATAATCAGATTCGAATCAAGCAATTATAATCTGATTTGAATCAAGCAATTATAATCAGATTCGAATCAAGCAATTATAATCAGATTCGAATCAAGCAATTATAATCAGATTCGAATCAAGCAATTATAATCAGATTCGAATCAAGCAATTATAATCAGATTTGAATCAAGCAATTATAATCAGATTCAAATCAAGCAATTATAATCAGATTCAAATCAAGCAATTATAATCAGATTCGAATCAAGCAATTATAGTCAGATTCAAATCCAGCAATTATAATCAGATTCGAATCAAGCAATTATAATCAGATTCGAATCAAGCAATTATAATCAGATTCGAATCAAGCAATTATAATCAGATTTGAATCAAGCAATTATAATCAGATTCGAATCAAGCAATTATAATCAGATTCAAATCAAGCAATTATAATCAGATTCGAATCAAGCAATTATAGTCAGATTCGAATCCAGCAATTATAATCAGATTTGAATCAAGCAATTATAATCAGATTTAAATCAAGCAATTATAATCAGATTTGAATCAAGCAATTATAATCAGATTTGAATCAATCAAAATCAAGCAATTATAATCAGATTTGAATCAAGCAATTATAATCAGATTTGAATCAAGCAATTATAATCAGATTCAAATCAAGCAATTATAATCAGATTTGAATCAAGCAATTATAATCAGATTCGAATCAAGCACTTATAATCAGATTCAAATCAAGCAATTATAATCAGATTTGAAAGCCAACGATGCATGAGTCTCAAGGCTACAAAGATCGGCTATGAGTTGATGTTTGTCATTGCTAACTTTGGTGTCAAATTCCATTTTTATCTTAACAATGAATTTTTTGTGATGTGAGAAGTGTCCTTCTTCCAGTAGGGTTTTCTTAGCCTTTGGCTTGTGTTTTTATCAGTACTATGATAATAATAGAATCTTTTTTGAAAGGGACGATTGCCTGTCGCACAAGCTCAATAAACGACATGTTAGGACAAACCCCCTCCACCTCACCCTAAACGAACACTCACAAGTGTGACATCGACACATTTATATATGATGTAAACTATGATCGATGCAATGTAAAAACATGGTGGTAAACACATTAAAATACTTCAGGAAACCCAGCACTGTATATCACAGTAGAAGTAAATTTTGATCAACTTATCAACATCTCCGTAGCAAATCCAGAACCTGCTACCATTGAAGGCGTGAAAGTTTTCAAAATTTGGTTAGAATTGCGAAAATGAAGTTCAGCATTGATGACAGACGACCCCCTAAAGAAACAAACTTTGTTTTTGTAGCTTGTGACATTGTGCGATCATCCCTAAATAAGTTTGTTTTTATTTTTTAATCTTTACTACACTTTTACAGTAGATTTTGTGTTTGAGAATTTTATGACAAAGATATAGTATACATTCACTCCCCATGATTATAATACTGACATGGTTCCAGTGTATATAGTTACTGTAATTGAATAATTCATGCAATGTTGAATTGGATCTAACACTTCCCTTTAAATCTCAAATGCTGTGATTTTGAGTTTTGGCAAGGGGACCCTGACCTCTTAGAATTCAAAATTAGTGTGTTTATATGAAAACCTTTGCTGCCATCAAACTTGTTGAATTATGACATCTGTGATGTTTCAACATGAGTTTTGATTGCAATTTCCAAACTTTCATTTTTGTGAATCGATGAACATGAGAGATGTTTATAAAACATGAAAATTTTCCATTCTCATTCATTTTAGCAATTTGATTTGATGAGCAGGTGAGTTACAAAATGTGAAAATTTTGGACCTCAAATGTTATGTTAAGTAGAAGGATTTCATAGAATCAAGAGTGTAATTATGCTCACCTCAAAACAAAAAGATGACATTTTGACTTGGTTATTCAAATACATTATATTTTGGAAATGTTGCAAAGTTTTTGGAAATACCTGATTTTCTTTGAATGTTTTGTATCAAATGTATCTCTATGAAGTTCAGTTTACTTATTTATTATTTGTTGGGTTGTTTAATGTGTCTATGTAAATCTATGAGATGGCCTGTATTACACTAAGTACCAGTGAGTACTTGGATAGGTGTGTGTATGTGTGTGCACATACCTATGGTATTTGCATTACACTGAGATACTGAAAACATTATTCAAATTTTATGCAAAATGAGACAGTTTTTCTGTGTACACAAAATCCTATGATCAGAGAGTACAATTTTGAGATATTTGGCTGTTTTGGATAAACATATGTAATAATGAAAGAACTTTATGATGCCGAGTACCAGGTTGGGTATAACTCTGCTGCACTTTCATTTGCTCAGTAGACACTTGTGAAAGTACAGCCACAGAGAACTGTACAGGCACTTGTGCAAATTCCCTGAGTATGCCACACTTGCACTGTCAAATCACGTGGTTCTGTCATATAACTACTCAGTACTACTTTGCATGGACAGTATCACAGAGAGAAAATCTGGTAAAATTTGCATAAGTTTCCATACATTGTACCAATAAAGGCATCTGGGGAGTTTGGGTAGATTTTATTCACTTGCATTATGTTTGTTGTAGATTTGTTAGAATTTGTTGTGATGTCAAATGTGTTATTTCCTAAAGTAATATCATAGGTTACAGTATAATAGTATTTCTTTCAGGATATTATTGGAATGATTCCTGCTGGCGTCTTATGCTTTCTAGAACTGTCATTTCAGTCAAATCTGTGTCAAAAGTTCCATGAATCTCACATTTTACCCAGTGAAAGCAAATGTATGGTCACATTGATTGAATTGTTAGCAGTAGAAATCTGAGGATGTTACATTAGAATCCTAGGATGTAAGAGCCTGTCAAGTTACAGGCATGTCCTTGGATTTAGGTTAAACATCTCTGTATCAGTTTAGTGTATGAAGGGGGGGGGGGGGGGGGGGGGGGAGGTAGTCAATCCAAGCCAAACTGCCTCAGAAGACAGGCAAAGGATACATATATAAGGTATCAGCATTAATAGCCTTTTGATTTGTACATTTCTTTGCTGGAACATACCGTTTTAAGGAACCTAAATATGACATTACTGAAAGTATAAAATCATTTGCTTCTTACATCATAGGAAAATATTGCTTATTCTTACATCTCTTACATGTAATAGAATGTTGTGAACAAGTTTGTGGTTTCCATGGCAACATAGATCAGCTGGATGAGGAGAATGACAGATCTCAACTCTCAGACTCTTGTTAAGTCAGTTCCTCTGTACCAAATGTACCAAAAGTTTTTATGGGCGTATGTCTTAATTAGGAAAGCAAAGGATCTGTAATGGAAAAACTGTATATATAATTACAATTAATGATTAGCCTTCATTATGCCTGAGTTTACAAATATAGATATAAAATTTGAAAGTTATGGGAAATATTGCTGAAAAGTTGAGTGTCCCCCCCCCCCATTTCTGTGTTTATTCTAAATCAATATTCGTATAGATATAGGTATTGAGATGACCTGACCTGACCTGTTTAGATTTAGATGTGTACAATAAAGAGAACAACAGCTGTGTAGTTTTAATTATAGAACTGTCCTTGATAGATCTATTACAGCTGAAATTTGTATATTAAGCTAAATATAAAAATATCATCATAGGCACTCATACTGCTAAAATTAGGCTAGCGTTTATTCACCATCATCCTTCATCAAATAATTATAGATGTGTTATTAGCAAGGTATACAAATATTGCCATAGAAACTGAAACCAGTAAGATTTGACTAAGATGTATTTTAATTTTTTGTCAAATAAATACACGTGTTATCAACTAAATAAAAAAATATCACCATAGACACTGATCCAACAAAAAATTGATTGGGATGTATACTTCATCAAATAAAAGTACCTATTTTATAATCTATATATAAAGATATCACTATGGAAACCAAATTGCACATTTTGTGACAATTTATCTCATTACTTTGAAGATGAGTACAATATTATCTTATCTGTCCAATAGGTTGCTATGGTGACACTAAATGTTTAAAAAACATGGTTTTCAAGACTATTCAGTGCGAACTAAAATAGAAGCTATCATAACTTTTGATGTCATAAAAAGTTTGTAGGGTGTAGTGTAGTTAATAAAATAAAGATAATAGATAAAGAGTTTGCAGACCTTCTTGTTAGTGTAAATCATTTTGTGATCACAAAGAGAAAATATATATATGGAAATTATTACAAGAAATCGATTGAAATTTCTTGAAAATGTGTATATTGAAAGTTATGTGATGTATTAGCATTTATGGCAACTCAATTTACATTATGTTATTATGATTATGTGAAATATATGGTTGTCAGAATAATAACAAAAGTGAATATATAGTATTACATCAGTACTTGGTATGTTTTCAATATTAATCTCACAATATTTATCTTTACAAGTACTCATTTATATAGCTGCCATTAACATCAGAGAAATGTATAACCCACAATGTACAATAGTGATGTATTATTATTTTATGGTAATATTTGATATTAATAAGTGGAATATTATATTACACCCATGAAGTACTTGAAATGTAATCAGAGTTGTTAGTTTTAGTGTTGGTCAGATCTTTTGTAGCTTACAATGTAGTCATGTGGGATTTTACTTTTCCCCTACCACACCTGGCATTTTGCTAATGATATATTACTTTAATGAAACTGTGGCCAGAACACAGGCACAAATTTTTATTTGGTTTTCAATTATTCCTGCTGTGGAATGACATCAGTAGCATCACCACATGATTAGAACCAGCTCAGAAGGTTGAGCTGTGTGATGTGAACATGATTATCATATTGCAATGTCACTGTCAAAAATTGTAATGTGTTTTTAAATTTGGATACGACTGTTATAGCAAAATGCCTGGGGAGAGCAAACTCCCCACATGACTTGATTCTTGGCTAGTTCTTTTGCAACATAGATGTTGCCTAGATATTGTGTATGTTGTTGAAAAGGAAAGATTCTTTTGAAGTGTGGGCAAAACTTGAGTTTGTTTTTCTCCTAGAAGGAAAAAAATCTAATGAAATGATGGCAAACCAATAGTAGTGAATTTAACTACCTTTCCGAAACACAAACTTGAAAATTGTTACATACATTTTTTGACCACAGATTGACCCACTGTTCAAAACATGTGACCTTCCAGACTGAAGACTAATGAGTGTACAGTTGAAAATTTCAGGTAACAATTTTCAAGTTTGTGTTTGGAACAAACTGTAATATGCTACTTTTAAATTAATTTTTATTTTTTGTAACTATGGCAACAGCTGAAGATGAAAGTACAATCCAAGTGTGAGCCCTTCTCTACAAACTAGCATCACCTGTCACTATTGAAGATAAAAGGTGATTTTTGTGAAAATCCTGAATTTTGAATCCTTGGTATTTGTTTGCAAAATCAGTATACATCAACTTTTAGAAAAATATCCATGCTAAACTTTGAGTAAGGCTTCATCTTGTTCTGAGGAGTTATTTCTAGCTAAAATATATCAACATGGATTTGATAGTATCGTATGTTAGTGGCCATATTGAATATTGAAGTGCAGTTCTTTTTGTGATGATGTACATGTCATGAAATGTGTAAGCATTCAACTCTTTTGTGCAAAATATCAAAATTCTCAATTTAGTGTTTTAATTTTGCTTCTTGCAAAAGTTGAGCAGGGTGATGAGCAGGATAGCACTTGCAATTTCACCTTCAGTGACCATTGTGAATTACTATAACAACCACCTGAGACAACCTACATGATTTGATGTATCAACTTTTTTTTTTGACCTTTGAGAAGCCATGCCTTGTGAGGCCCTAAAATGACATCATCTCCATCCTGAATTTGTGCCTAAAATTTGTAAGACAAATGTAAAACTATACCTGAAAAGATATTACAGAAAAAGAGAAAATCTTCACCCAGCATATGATGGTGATATTTTGTGAAGTCTGTCCAGTAATACAAATTAAGGATATATGATCTGTCAACTACATGTATATATACATACCTATATATATTTTGAAAACTAATTTTTAAACAATTTTCAGAAATGTTAATTTTTGTTCTGCAATATTAAGATGTATATGGTGATGGGATTTTATTTAACAAGTACAATGAAATCACATTGACTGCACACATATATCAAATATTTCATGGATATATTTCTGCCTATGCATAAATGTATGTATATCTTGAAGGATGTGTATATTCAGAATTGTAGCAATAAACTATGACTTAATTTGCAGATTGGGTTTTTTTTTGTTTTTTTTATATTTGATATGAATAGTGTGAATTGATGTGTGAATGGGTATGTGGGGGGTGGGGGTGTATGTAGCTAGGATACTGGCAACCTCAAGGGTCATTAGTAAATGAGAGGTCAGCTTGGGCATGCCTACTGTCTGCACATACATGTACCAGATACACATTGAATTGTAACACCCCTGAGATCTTGTTGACCCATTCATAGCTGTCATGTCTGTCTCAAGTGTAAAGGGTTTTGCAAGCATGACCTCATAAGTGAGCAGTTATATTCATTACCAGTTATTACCATCATTACAATCATTACTGTACAATATATACAACAGTATAGTAAACCAAAACAATTAAAAAAAACCCCTAAGTTACTGTAATACAAACTCCTGATACCTACCCCTACATCGACAGACACTTTTGATTACTGAAAATAGATATTTCATGGATGGACATTTCTATCAGTTTTAGAACACCTTTTTTGAAAAAATACCACTTGAAGTGGGGGGGGGGGGGGGTATTTTGGAAAACATCATTTGAAGTGTGGATGTTACAATGGATAATGACAGAATAAGTCTCATTTGGTGCTGTAAAATGGCTCCTGAACAACTGTAATTTGTCAAGATTTTCACAGTGTGAGAGAGTATCCTGTACCTTAATTCCCCCATCCACGTTTTTTCACATATGCATGTGTGCCATGTGCACTATTTCTCAAATAAGATACTCAAATAATTAGTGTTGGGGTATATTACAAGTATTTAAGAATGGCTAGTTGTGTATAGCTATATATTGGGGTATATTACAAGTATTTAAGAATGGCTAGTTGTGTATAGCTATATATTGGGGTATATTACAAGTATTTAAGAATGGCTAGTTGTGTATAGCTATATATTGGGGTATATTACAAGTATTTAAGAATGGCTAGTTGTGTATATAGCTATATATTGGGGTATATTACAAGTATTTAAGAATGGCTAGTTGTGTATAGCTATATATTGGGGTATATTACAAGTATTTAAGAATGGCTAGTTGTGTATAGCTATATATTGGGGTATATTACAAGTATTTAAGAATGGCTAGTTGTGTGTGGATAGCTATATATTGGGGTATATTACAAGTATTTAAGAATGGCTAGTTGTGTGTATAGCTATATATTGGGGTATATTACAAGTATTTAAGAATGGCTAGTTGTGTGTATAGCTATATATTGGGGTATATTACAAGTATTTAAGAATGGCTAGTTGTGTATAGCTATATATTGGGGTATATTACAAGTATTTAAGAATGGCTAGTTGTGTATAGCTATATATTGGGGTATATTACAAGTATTTAAGAATGGCTAGTTGTATGTATAGCTATATATTGGGGTATATTACAAGTATTTAAGAATGGCTAGTTGTGTGTATAGCTATATATTGGGGTATATTACAAGTATTTAAGAATGGCTAGTTGTGTGTATAGCTATATATTGGGGTATATTACAAGTATTTAAGAATGGCTAGTTGTGTGTATAGCTATATATTGGAGTATATTACAAGTATTTAAGAATGGCTAGTTGTGTGTATAGCTATATATTGGAGTATATTACAAGTATTTAAGAATGGCTAGTTGTGTGTATAGCTATATATTGGGGTATATTACAAGTATTTAAGAATGGCTAGTTGAGTGTATAGCTATATATTGGGGTATATTACAAGTATTTAAGAATGGCTAGTTGTGTGTATAGCTATATATTGGGGTATATTACAAGTATTTAAGAATGGCTAGTTGTGTGTATAGCTATATATTGGGGTATATTACAAGTATTTAAGAATGGCTAGTTGTGTGTATAGCTATATATTGGGGTATATTACAAGTATTTAAGAATGGCTAGTTGTGTGTATAGCTATATATTGTCAGCAGGTCTAATTGGTGATTTTGGCCATTTGTGTTACAATCAATTTGTCATTCTCAAGATAAAAACTTCTGAATGAAATTATAGAAGAATTATGGTATTGGCTACATCTTAATGTGTTAACGAAAGCCATAAAAACATTGAAAATAATTGTACAATTGACATTAATCCACTGCACAGAGTTGCATTTGATTTTGCACATTTATGTTACATCATATTTTATACTGCAGTGTATAATACCACAAACAGGTATATATACCAAAGGTAACATTACCAGAAATTAGTTTATTTGCTTTCTATCAACATTTGTTATATTTTTGAAAACTAATTCTATTGAAGAGTTGTATTAACTGCAAGTAATTATAGTCTCCTATGGATTTATGCTGAGATACTGTCACAAAATTACATGTTCCATAGATTCTAGATAAACATGTACAAAGAAAACAAAAACTGTACCAAAAGTATTATGTGTTCAGTGCTCTTTTAATAAATAACAAATATTCAATTATATTCATATGGTGTGATAGGAACATCCCATATGGTGAGAGCTATAAAATGATGTTAATATATACAGGTGTGTGTGTGTGTGGGGGGGGGGGGTGTCATTTTGGAAAATGTGGTCTTCACTGAGGGGTCACTTTGACTGGGGGGGGGGGGGGGTAGTTTAAGAAGTTCAACTCAAACTCCCCCCCCCCCCCTCCCCCAGTCGGTTAAATATGCCCGGCCCTATTACATTGTAAAGCTCAGGCAGGCAACCAACTTTATGATCTTATGCCTGACTGTGAGCAAATGTTTTTAATGTTGTCTGCTATTTTTTGAATTTGAATACTTTCATCTGGTCGCTGGTTCCATGCTCTAGGGGACAAGCAAATAAAGCAATGTTTTAATGTAACTAACCTCTTGACAGTTATAAGATTAGGGGCGTTTTAATTTTGATAATTTAGAGAATAATGGACAAGATATCTTTATTTAGTCAGTAAAGAGATAATGATATATGCAGCTGAAAGAAAGAAAACTAGCCAGGGAAAGAAGAAAAACAGTTTTATATCACCACAAAAAATTAATCATTCAAAGGATCAATCATGCAACCGAATAATAAATTAATCGATCAATCAATCAATCAATCACATGCTCGCTGAACTCTGTGGTGTGGCTTAGACCACTATAAGGAAATAAGAGGTGAATAATGGACGAGATGTCTTTATTTAGTCAATAAGGAGAGAATTATATACAGCTGAAAGTGAGAAAAGTAGCAAGGGAAAGAAGAATTTTTTTTATATCACTACAAAAATCAATGCGTCAATAGATCAACATCCCACACAAAATAAGATTTATTTTACCAAAAATATCAATCATTCAATCGAATCATTCACCCAAATAATAAATCAATCAATAAATCGATTGATCGATCAATCAATTCCATGCTCACTGCACCCTGTGGTGTGCTTATGATAGAATTTAACTTTGATATTTTGATCTCCTGGGAAGTGTGAGAGATTAGGCTGTGGTGTTATTTCTCTGGAAAACTTCAAACTTTCGTGTTCTTTTAACATCGAGCTGATACATGATTTTAAAAATGCATTCTATCAACCACCATTGTGAAATTACTAAAAACTATATCACTCGGTGTAGACATGCAGATAGGAAGGACTTTCTGCCTTCATGATGGAGGTAGCTACCATCCGGATTTTTCATGAAGGCGCGACATTGCACAAATATCCATCATCCATCTAATATTAGACTCTAGTGTAGATGCAACACACTTTTTGAACGATATTATCCCGATGAAAAGTACTGTGTACCTGCAAAGTCTAATATTAAATATAGTGATATGAGAGGCAGAGAGTCGGAGATAAAGACAAAGGCAGTGACAGACAGACGGAAAGAAAGACAGACAGACAACCAGACACACACGCGTGCGAGTGCGCGCGCGCGCGCGCACACACACACACACACACACACACACACACTCTACCCAACACACACCCTGACAAACACGTCACCTGCAAGTCGCTTTTAAGATGGAAGAAATTCAAAAGAAACTAAAATCCACCCATAGCACATGATATATGCCACAGACGCAACCACATACAGACAGACACAGACACAGACAGACACATACACACACAGAGAGGGACAAAGACAGGCAGAGACAGACAGACAGATAGATAGACAGGCAGACAGACAGACAGACAGACAGACAGACAGACAGACAGACAGACAGACAGACAGACAGAGACACATAGAGGCACAGAGATAGCTAAGAATGTCATGTTTGAAGATACCAAGACGTAATTTATATTCATACAATAAAACAAAGACAATTGCAGTCAAACAATAGTTATAATGATCTCAAAATGAAATGTATAGAATCATTTTACGGAAGACATCTGTCCAATGGCCTTCATTATAATTTTATGGTATTCTGATCATCAAGTTTAACAGTGACATGTTGAAGTTCCCGATCACCATCATCACTTAAGATGGAGAAGGTTTGAAACTGTTCGTAAGACGGAATAGTATTGCATAAACATACATGTATATATTTATTGTTGGAGAATTTTGAATTCTGTACAAATAATTTGCCAATGAATCTTTATCTATTCATTTGAAAGTACTTCAGTACAGTGTGGAAAAATGCTATATAATAATTAACATCGTCATCATCATCATCATCATCATCATCATCATCATCATCCATGACTGAAGCTACTGTGTTGTATCTTAGACGAAGTGAAATTATTGCTAATATAGTAATAAAACTATAACGTCAATCTCCCATTCATTTTTTCCAACATCTCGAGAGGTACTCCAACAAGATAAATTGTCATAGAATGTTTCAGTATCTACATATGAGGTATGGGATAAATGGCAACAGCTACGGATACATTCAAATTCGAATTGTTTGATCATATGATATATGTAAGTGTTATACGATATAATAGCGACCTAAGCATTCGTTGATTCATTCTTGGTTGTTTCGATGCCGGCTTCGGTGTTGTTATTTCCCGAAATAAGGAGTGGATCGTCGTCGCCACTTACTGAAGCACGAGTTGGTTTGGCGTCGTCATTTTCTGAAAAAAACTATAACATGATATGATATGACAATATAATAAACAATGTTAAAGATCATTAGTAAGTTAGACTAAACGTTATTTAAATAGAACATTCTCAGACTAATACAACGTTAACATTGGTAGTGTTGTAAAAAGGTGAAATTCGAAAAAAAAAGATATTTGCATAAATAACATTCTTTACTGAGCAACACTGACACTTGAGTCAATTTTACAGGCACAGTGATAATTACCACCACTCTTGTTACACGTCACACATCCAGTATTCGTATTCGTACAAGGGCTGTGTGGAATAGCTATTATACAAAAGTTTTACATTATTTTAAATAGTGTAGACTGGATATAGGAAATAAAAGTGCCAATGGCGTTGTAGCACAACTGTTGAGAGTAAACTTTAAGTTTCTATCATGATTGTGTTCTTGTTGCTAGACATATTTGCACACATATTTTTTGAAGATTTATTGTAATGCCTACCCAATCTGATTAAAATCTGATTTGGTGAGAGCGGTTAGATGTCTTTATTTACCTTTATTTCCAACAAGACGAACGGCACAAACGATGGAAATAGAGATAATAAAGACATCTAGCCGCTCTCACCACATAAGATTTTAATCAGATTGATGCCTACCCATTCATGGTGTTATATATGCAATGTAAACTATCGTTAATACTGTTGTTATGAGCATAGTCTTGTTACTAGCCGAATCTGCATACATTTTTGAACGTATGTCACTGGTGATATATTGGCATTATATGTCATCACAAACATAATTCAGCGACATTACCCTTAAAATAGGAAGTCTACCTTGTCACAATTAGAAAGAACAGAAGGATGCCTACGAAACTTACCGGATATTCCAATGGAAAATCGTTTCGAGGAAATCTCAGTTGTCTTGTGTTGTTGAGTTACGATGCAAACTCGGAGAGCTCTAAGTCTACTTGATCGATCACAGACTTTTTATTTCATTGTGTTGCTTGTATAAGTTTTCTTCAAAACAGTAACGCAAAAACACTGCATGGTTTCCCCTGCTTTAGCTTGAAGAACATAAATCTTCAGTATAGGTAAATACTACTATATCTTGTAAGTTATTGTAAATTTTATTTGTTGATTTGCTAAGTACGAACATGTTTTGAAGTAGTTTTCCATTCAGATATCATGTGGTTAAAATGTACTATAAAGTAATAAATCAGAACGTTAAACTGTAAAACACAGCAAAAAATAAAATAGAATATTTGCAAAGAAATAAAAACACGTCTTTTCGGTTGTTTATTTTTCCAATAAACTGCACATTGAAGTTGGTAAATTCTAAATTCAAACACCCAGGGATCATTCACAATTATAGTTTGTAGTTAATATTTACTTGAACCAACCATATGGAAAAAATGCCTTGTTAGCCAATTGGACCAGTAAGAAATCGGCTTTTTCCTACCTCCATTTTGATTTTCAACGCGAAATAGAATTTTTAAAACTACAAATAAAATTGAACCTTTACTCACACTATTTAAAACTATTCTATAAAATTTACAAATAGAAATATTATCTAATTTGAGTGCCCAAAGTGGATCGTTGCACTGACAGGACGCAGAGGTAAACCCCCCCCCCCCCATTTTTGTACAAATTTAATATTTCTGTTCGATTCAAGTTGAAGAGAATGGAATCTGAAGCCTGTGTGTTCGAGCCCCACCGAAGAGGGCGACCTGAAACACCATACGTATCACAGGCATGTTTTATGAAACAGTTGTGTTCTTTGTTCTTTGTTCGTAGTTTTAATTATTTTTTTTCTTTGCTTTTCTTTGTTTGGGGTCTATTCAAAAACGTCGGAGTGTATTAGACGGTGGAGATGGGTTAGGCATTGGATAAGTAGTTGGCTATCAGTCAATGTGCTGGACGGCTCCCGGGGACAGCTGGATCATTTGGCAATTGGTATGCCTTTAACGGTGGTGGTGGCGCTCTATAGCCGTACTTATATCTGTCCCATTTGTCCTATCAAGATTTTCCCGAATAAGGGAGCCTTCGGTAATTACAGAAGGGAGGGGATCAAGCCTGGTCTGTTGTACAAGATGTGACCTTCCCTGATTCCATTGTGCTAAGGGAGCATTCGTTTTTTACGGGGAGGGGGGGGGGGGTCGGTGGAATTCGGGGGGGGGGGGGGTTGACTTTTACAAAGCAGTTTTTAGGGGGGGTCAAATTTTATATCCAATGGTTTGGGGGGGGGTCAATTTTTACAACAGATTTGTATGGAATCATAGCAAAAAACAACAGAATTGACAAAAAAATGTACAAAACAGAATACAAACATGTCTTTATTCTGTCTGATCAGGTGATAACAAGTAAAAAAAAGAAAACACAGAATCACAAAAATAAAACTTTCAGGCTGTGGCAATATAATGACATACCTCACTTTTAAAACGCTTTAAAAACTCTTTAAAAACAACAGAACTCATTCAAATTAATTTTTGACCACTTACCAAACATATCAAAGAAACAATTGACCTGAGTGAATTCCACCATAAAAATCGTAAAATGGCCGCCACGTGGCCCCGGCCGGCGGGGAGTAACAAACATAGATAAGAACACAAAAGAGATAGTTACTAAGTTAGTCTGACGAGTCACTTTGACTCTTCAGTTCACTGTAGTCAACTGTATCTACAGATCCACTTTGTTCCGTGTCACTTTGACTGTCAAGTTCACTCAGGTCAATTGTTTCTTTGCTATCAGTGGCTAAGTGGTCAAAAATTAATTTGAATGAGTGCTCATTCAATATATTTCAAGTTGTACATTGGCACAAGCAATTTGGCTTCCGATGCATTTACAGAGCTAACATTACCAATTAATACCATGGTGGCTGGTGCTGGTCTACCAGTATCAAAAGGGTGAAATTCCACCATTATAATCTTGTTGTAGAGAGTCTCTACACGGCGTTGTAATGCTTGCATTTTTCTCTGTCTCGCCTTTCTGTTGTTTTCTTTTTTTGATCTGGCAGGGGTTTTCATTCTTGAAAATGAGCAGCCAAAAAAGAGGCAGACAGTGTACTACTTGGAAGTCACGGAACTACATGGACTAGGTTTCATGGTCCATTATGTGATATGTCGAACAAACACTCATATAAGTCAAGTGTTTCATAAATCTATTATAAATCAAGTGAAAATTTTTTATAGGGGGGGGGGTCACATTTTACAATTGATGGATTTAGGGGGGGTCAAATTTTAGAAAAGTAATTTTTAGGGGGGTTGCTTTTTACATTTAATTCATACCTCAAATTCCACCGACCCCCCCCCCCCTCCCCGTAAAAAACGAATGCTCCCTAAAAATGGTCCTCTATCAGCTTTCTTTCTCTAAAAAATAATCCTCCTCTTTTCAAATATTTCAAAAACATGGATTCACCATGGTTTCACAGCTTCCCTATCACGTCCGGTGGTAAGGGTTAACCATTTGATTTCGGGGGAGGGAGCTGGATGAATTGGAACTACCACAATTTTTTTTCAACCACCATGACAGCAATAGTTTTCCAAGTAGGGGTACAGCAATTTTCTTTTAAATATATGCTTTATAAATTTGACTTTTCACCGCATCAAGTCGAGTCATGTTACTTTTTATTTTTGAAATTAAATTTCCTCATAACAGGATCCCGGAGACATTCATGATTCTTTAATATTCCCAAAGTGGCCAGTAAAAATAGAAAGTAGACAGGTAAGGTTGAATAGAAGTTTGAGGGAACCAAGTGGACATTTTTGAAATTCAAGGATTCAAAGAGTACTTCTGGTGCTATTTTATCATATCAAGGTAGTAATAATACAGGGTGAAATTTGAATCAAAATACATGGGTGCAGTGTAGGGATGGGTGCCCCTAGAAAGTTATGAAATTGGAGAACTAAAAGAATGCTTTGTGGTGCTATTTAATATATCAAGGTGTCAACAATACCAGTTTAACTTTGAATCAAAATACAAGAGAGCATGGGGGTGCGTACGAGGTTCACCCCCTCCCTCTTTTGAATTTTTGAAATTTAAGGACTAAGAGAGTGCTATCTGGTGTTATTCAGAAAACTAACACCAAGAAAAATCCTCAAAGTATATTGTTGCATGCCATACCATTTAAAATTATTGTATCATTATGAAAAATTACAGGATTCATTAAAGGTACTAAGTCGGGTCAGTATTCTTAGTAATTTGATTTGATGGTAGAGATTCAGTTTGTTTCAGCATTTGCCAAAGTATAAAACTGCCCGTGGCGGTGGCACCAGAAACACATGTACCAGGGAATTTGACATTTATAGCATTTCTGCACTTGCAGCACAATAATATTTTTTTACGCTCATACCATGGAAACTATTTTTTATGTCTCTAAAATCCTCCAGTGAAAGATTACACTTGTGCTCAATAGAGAAACTGGCTGTCAGGAGGTAGTTTTAGTACAGCTTGAGACTTAGAGCTACAGTCGATAGAAGATCGCTGTATGCATTGTATTCTTTCACAGTGCAGCAAAAAACAGGCCTTTAATGAAATCATTACAGTGTCACATGGGCTCGAAAATTTTAATGGCTACAATTGTTTATATTGCTGATAATCAACATTTCAACTTGACTACTTCTACATCCTCACTATGCACGGCACCTACGTCATTGTTTATTTTGCATTAGCAGTTGTCTGAGGGTGTGTAATAAACGTCATGTCACATGAGTGAGTGAAACACCAAGCCTACGATTTTAGCTTTAAAAATCAACATTGACAATGTTTCTATGCAACAAGCATTCCAGTAAGTTTTCCTTTATATGTGAAATGGTCGCTTTAGTCAAGCAAAGTCTATTCTAGTCACAAACGGGGTACGAGAGATTTAGACGGAATATGCCGTAAGTGCCGTAAACAGGATAGTTTTCGACAGAAGTAGCAGACGATTATCAACATGTGATGCATTAGTAGGGGGTCAACCTCTTTTCGAAATTGGCGGGGGGGGGCATCCTGTTTTGAAATTTTGGGTAGGGGATGCCATTGTGTTTTGGATTTGGATGAAAGAAAAGAATCCATTAATCTACAGTGGCATGACCTTGTCTGAACTTTAGTATATTTTCCTGTCCCTATTTTAAAATATTACTTCACCTGGAGTGTGGCTCAAACTTAACTTTACATATACATATGCAATGTATTACCTACCACACTAGTTACAGTACATATGTCATGTATCTCTGAAACTGGATGTGTAATCTATATAATTCTCTATTATAACCACTTTGTAGGATATAACATTATCTTTAACTGTAATTATTGTAATGTTTCGGCGATTTGTTGATAAAAACTGAAAAATCAAGGTGACCTTGAAAACCCCAAGAAATCTCTCACCCCCGGGGTCACTAATACATAGCCAACAATCAGATGCTCTAACCTTTTTACTGTCATAGTAAGCCCGTTCCCATCTAAAGTCTGAACCTGTTTCGATTCGAATATTGTCTTTTAAAGATGTGAAATGTTTCCCAAGATAGTCTACTATAATATTGCCTTAAAAGTCCAAATCTCCCCGACCAATGATACTACCATTAAGTGTACCGACCTTTAGTATAATGATGCCATTTAACTTTTAACATATTTCAACCCTGTGTAAGTTATACAGAATACTTTCTGATATGGTGGTGCTGTTTTGAAAAGTTTGGAGATTATTGCTTGAAAGGCTCTGAATATCCTAAAAATGGCTTTTAAGAGAGCCTTCTAGGGAGATACCACGAGGACCCCCCCCCAAAAGGTGGACATATCCCTTTCCCAAGCTCTTCCCTACATTTTACTGTGAAGATACTATCAAAATTTATTTCACAAATATTTCAACCCTGTGCAGTTGCTTTATATTGGTGCTGTCTTGTAAAGCTTGGCAATTACTAATAGTCTCAAAATTCACTTTTAAGAGTAAAAACCTTCAAGGCTTCTAAAAGGAGATGACAGTGCTATCATGGGATCTTATCAAGTATTTGCAAGAGGGTCAGGCAGTACAGTCCACATTGAGTCACGATCAAAAAATGGCTGTCATGTGAATATGATATACAGGGGGGGGGGGGGTAATCATGATTTAGAATTAAGTGTTAGGGGGCAGCCTCTTTTCGGTTTTACATAAAAGGGAGTCCAATTTTACATAGAGGCTGGGGGGGGGGGGGGGCAGAGGGCTGATGGAAAAATCCACTGTTTTCACTGTGAGAGTAGGCCGATGAGGGCGGAAAATCACAACATATCTTACAGTCTACGTTTACCTTAATGCACATCATTTATATTCATACGTACATAATTTACTTTAATACATGCATCATTTGCCTTGGGTGTCATTTTTTTACATGGCACATCATGCGTCTTGTGTATGATTTGATACTAGGTTATCAGCTATCTGGTGTCATTTATTTTTATGATGCACCATGCATGTGTAACTTATTTTCAATTTTTCATCATTTGCCTTTGTGTGGGCATCGTTTATATTCATAGTGCATTACTTGCTTTATGTGTGTTATTTATTTTCATATACGAATCACTTCCCCTTATGTGTGTGTTATTTGTTCTCACAGATGCTTAATTTACATTTATATGTCACTTACGTTAGCATGTATAAAACAGTTATTTTGCATTCATCATCGTCGCAAATCGAATATAGAAGAATAACAAAAAGTAAGTAACTTATAGATGACACTTACCACTCTTAGCCATCAGGTGTAGATGATGTATGCTTGATATCTTGTAGATATAATAGACATTGCCTTGAATGACAGCCACAAAAGGCAGATGATAGTACTTTCAGTTGATCAGTATATGTATAGATAACTTACGGTATAATTTATTTAAATTCTCATCCTTCAAGACTAAATGGAATTTACTGTGAACACTGTAAACAGCTGCAGGTTATGATATGGCAAGTCTGGCAAAAAGGTCCCCTGAACGTTAGACTATTTCTAACGGTCTAACGTTCATATTATCTAGTCAATGCTAGGGGTGTCATCGCTGCCAAGCAATTCTTTGTCGCCTTTTTTGAGTTGCCATAACATATCCAAGGGGACACATTTTTACACACACACACACACACACACACACACACACACACACACACTCACACTCACACTCACACTCACACTCACACTCACACACACACACACACACACACACACACACACACACACACTCACACTCACACTCACACTCACTCACACACACACACACACACACACACTCTGCTTGACTGCGAATAATGTCAAGGGCACTCTCAATCATACAAACATATAGTTTGTATGTTTGGTGTTAAAATAGCTTGAATATGATACATGGCGAAGATGACGAATGCAGATGGAAACGCGGCGATGACAAATACGGACGGAGATGTACGCGGTGAAAATATAAACGGTGGCGAAACTGCGAAATTTGTGTCTGTGGATGTTATGTATGAGAGAAAGGCCATAGAGAGGCAAGTGAAAATACTACCGACCAACCGACAAACCGGTCACCAACTTAACCTAGCCTGAGGACAACCAAAAATGAGAAGAAAGAGAAAAAGATGAAATGTTTGTGTATATGTAATACCGACAGCGAAAAAGGACCGAGATGCGAGGTAGTTGACGATGAAGACGAAATTATTTTTGATTTGGAGGTTGGGAAAGAGAAAGGGGAAGGGATATAGAAACTAGTCACTCATTCATTCATTCATTCATTCATTCATTCATTCATTCATTCATACAATTATATTTAAAAAAGAAAAACAATTTTATCAAATTTTAATAATCACATTCTTGGGTCTTCGAATTCATCTTGGGTCCATCCTAAAGTGAATTAATAAAAGTATTTATTGAAACAACATCCATTCGAATTGTAATATTTACTAAATCCTTAATCAAAATTGCTAACATCTAATATTCCATTGTGTAATGTGGTTCATATAATGCATGAGCATCATTCTACATCATGGCACTGTGAAATTATTTCACAAGTTTCTATGTCATTCATTCTCCAGTGTTCGAGATATGAGTCAAAACACTCAAAATTGCTATTACTTTACTAAGCTCTAAAAAAATATTACTGCTGATAATATCATAATTGAATATATAAAACAATAGACAATATATTTACATATTGAATGATTGTAATATCTACACTCAAAATTGCTATTACTTAATCTGACCTTTTAGAAAAATTACTTCAATACAATGTTTATTTTACTCTAATTTTAGCCTGAAAATACTTGTGAACTAAGCTTGTCATGTGATTAGTATTCAGAAGGCCACCCTCTCCCCCTGAGATTGTACTTGTATTTATCATTAATGACAGGAGAAAAATATCGACAATAACACATTGATGAAATTGTGTCGACTAATTTTAAAATTCAGAATGTTGACTCACATCTGTGGCATTCGCAGTCGTTGTCACATCCATCCAGCTCCATTCTTCATACCATCTTCCGTGGCCTTGTAATCCTTAAGTGAGTAAATAAAAGATAATTTATTTATTTATTGAATGAAAAGAAATTTATTGAAATTGTAATGTTTACACTCAAAATTACTAATATTGACTAACTTCTTTGTTGCTACTTATCATGTGATAAGAATTCACAAGGCCACCCTCTCCTCGTTAGATAACTTGTATTTATCATTGATGACAGAAGAAAAAAATATTGCCCAAAAACAAATTGATGAAATTTATGGCGACTCGATGTTGACCCACTTCTGTGGTGTTTGCAATCAGTGTCACACCCATCCCTCTCCACTCTTTGTATCATCGTCTGTGGCCTTGTAATCCATTGCTGAAGGTACAAAATATTGGGCAACAAAATCTAATGACCATTTTCAGTAAATTTACAAATCCAAAATCTTCACTTACTTCTTCCACTTCTTGATTGGCTGTCTGGTGTTCATCTGCCATCTGTGTTCGTGTTATCTTCCGTGACCTTGAGTTCCATCCTGATCAAACAATACAGTATAAACTTATTGATGGGATGAAATAACAGTTATTTAGATTCTAATATTGACTCTTAAAGTTGCCACTACTCAATTTAACCTTTTTGAAAAGATATTACCACGGATAATACAATTCTGTTCATCTCCAATATTTCTTCATTCTGCTACAATCTACTTGTGACATAAGGTTGTCATTACTTGTCGTGTGCTTAGTACTGACAAAAGAACTTTTTGATAACTTATACTTTCCATTGCAGATGGGAATAAATATTGGGCAACAAAATTTAATGACCATTCACAATAATTATACAATTCCAAAATCTTCACTTACTTCTTCCACTTCTTGATTGGCTGTCTGGTGTTCATCTGCCATCTGTGTTCGTGTCATCTTCCGTGACCTTGAGTTCCATCCTGAAAGGAATGAATCAAACAATACAGTATAAACTTATTGATGGAATGAAATAACAGTTATTTAGATTCTAATATTTACTCTTAAAGTTGCCACTACTCAATTTAACCTTTTTGAAAAGATATTACCACGGATAATACAATTCTGTTCATCTCCAATATTACTTCATTCTGCTACAATCTACTTGTGACATAGGGTTGTCATTACTTGTCGTGTGCTTAGTACTGACAAAAGAACTTTTTGATAACTTATACTTTCCATTGCAGATGGGAATAAATATTGGGCAACAAAATTTAATGACCATTCACAATAATTATACAATTCCAAAATCTTCACTTACTTCTTCCACTTCTTGATTGGCTGTCTGGTGTTCATCTGCCATCTGTGTTCGTGTCATCTTCCGTGACCTTGAGTTACATCCTGAAAGGAATGAATCAAACAATACAGTATAAACTTATTGGTGGAATGAAATAAGAGTTACTTAGATTCTAATATTTATTCTTAAAGTTCCCACTACTCAATTTAACCTTTTTGAAAAGATATTATCAGGGATAATACAATTCTGTTCATCTCCAAAATACTTCTTCATTCTGCTACAATCCACTTGTGACATAAGGTTGTCATTACTTGTCGTGTGCTTAGTACTGACAAAAGAACTTTTTGATAACTTATACTTTCCATTGCAGATGGTAAGAAATATTGGGCAACAGAATTTAATGACCATTCTCAGTAATTATACAATTCCAAAATCTTCACTTACTTCTTCCACTTCTTGATTGGCTGTCTGGTGTTCATCTGCCATCTGTGTTCGTGTCATCTTCCGTGACCTTGAGTTCCATCCTGAAAGGAATGAATCAAACAATACAGTATAAACTTATTGATGGAATGAAATAACAGTTATTTAGATTCTAATACTTACTCTTAAAGTTGCCACTACTCAATTTAACCTCTTTGAAAAGATATTACCACGGATAATATAATTCTGTTCATCTCCAAAATATTTCTTTATTCTGCTACAATCTACTTGTGACATAAGGTTGTCATTACTTGTCGTGTGCTTAGTACTGACAAAACAACTTTTTGATAACTTATACTTTCCATTGCAGATGGGAATAAATATTGGGCAACAAAATTTAATGACCATTCTCAGTAATTATACAATTCCAAAATCTTCACTTACTTCTTTCACTTCTTGATTGGCTGTCTGGTGTTCATCTGCCATCTGTGTTCGTGTCATCTTCCGTGACCTTGAGTTCCATCCTGAAAGGAATGAATCAAACAATACAGTATAAACTTATTGATGGAATGAAATAACAGTTATTTAGATTCTAATATTTACTCTTAAAGTTGCCACTACTCAATTTAACCTTTTTGAAAAGATATTACCACGGAAAATACAATTCTATTCATCTCCAATATTTCTTCATTCTGCTACAATCTACTTGTGACATAAGGTTGTCATTACTTGTCGTGTGCTTAGTACTGACAAAAGAACTTTATGATAACTTATACTTTCCATTGCAGATGGGAATAAATATTAGGCAACAGAATTTAATGACCATTTTCAATAATTATACAATTCCAAAATCTTCACTTACTTCTTCCACTTCTTGATTGGCTGTCTGGTGTTCATCTGCCATCGGTGTTCGTGTCATCTTCCGTGACCTTGAGTTCCATCCTGAAAGGAATAAATCAAACAATGTACAGTATAAACTTATTGATGGAATGAAATAACAGTTATTTAGATTCTAATATTTACTCTTAAAGTTGCCACTACTCAATTTAACCTCTTTGAAAAGATATTACCACGGATAATATAATTCTGTTCATCTCCAAAATATTTCCTTATTTTGCTACAATCTACTTGTGACATAAGGTTGTCATTACTTGTCGTGTGCTTAGTACTGACAAAACAACTTTTTGATAACTTATACTTTCCATTGCAGATGGAAAGAAATAACTGGGCAACAAAATTTAATGACCATTTTCAATAATTATACAATTCCAAAATCTTTACTTACTTCTTCCACTTCTTGATTGGCTGTCTGGTGTTCATCTGCCATCTGTGTTCGTGTCATCTTCCGTGACCTTGAGTTCCATCCTGAAAGGAATGAATCAAACAATACAGTATAAACTTATTGATGGAATGAAGTAACAGTTATTTAGATTCTAATATTTACTCTTAAAGTTGCCACTACTCAATTTAACCTTTTTGAAAAGATATTACCACGGATAATACAATTCTATTCATCTCCAATATTTCTTCATTCTGCTACAATCTACTTGTGACATAAGGTTGTCATTACTTGTCGTGTGCTTAGTACTGACAAAACAACTTTTTGATAACTTATACTTTCCATTGCAGATGGGAATAAATATTAGGCAAAAAAATTTAATGACCATTTTCAATAATTATACAATTCCAAAATCTTCACTTACTTCTTCCACTTCTTGATTGGCTGTCTGGTGTTCATCTGCCATCTGTGTTCGTGTCATCTTCCGTGACCTTGAGTTCCATTCTGAAAGGAATGAATCAAGCAATACAGTATAAACTTATTGATGGAATGAAATAACAGTTATTTAGATTCTAATATTTACTCTTAAAGTTGCCACTACTCAATTTAACCTCTTTGAAAAGATATTACCACGGATAATATAATTCTGTTCATCTCCAAAATATTTCTTTATTCTGCTACAATCTACTTGTGACATAAGGTTGTCATTACTTGTCGTGTGCTTAGTACTAACAAAACAACTTTTTGATAACTTATACATTCCATTGCAGATGGGAAGAAATATTGGGCAACAAAATTTAATGACCATTCTCAGTAATTATACAATTCCAAAATCTTCACTTACTTCTTCCACTTCTTGATTGGCTGTCTGGTGTTCATCTGCCATCTGTGTTCGTGTCATCTTCCGTAACCTTGAGTTCCATCCTGAAAGGAATGAATCAAACAATACAGTATAAACTTATTGATGGAATGAAATAAGTTATTTAGATTCTAATATTTACTCTTATTAGTTGCCACTACTCACTTTAACCTTTTTGAAAAGATATTACCACGGATAATATAATTCTGTTCATCTCCAAAATATTTCCTTACTTTGCTACAATCTACTTGTGACATAAGGTTGTCATTACTTGTCGTGTGCTTAGTACTGACAAAACAACTTTTTGATAACTTATACTTTCCATTGCAGATGGAAAGAAATAAGTGGGCAACAAAATTTAATGACCATTTTGAATAATTATACAATTCCAAAATCTTCACTTACTTCTTCCACTTCTTGATTGGCTGTCTGGTGTTCATCTGCCATCTGTGTTCGTGTCATCTTCCGTGACCTTGAGTTCCATCCTGAAAGGAATGAATCAAACAATACAGTATAAACTTATTGATGGAATGAAGTAACAGTTATTTAGATTCTAATATTTACTCTTAAAGTTGCCACTACTCAATTTAACCTCTTTGAAAAGATATTACCACGGATAATATAATTCTGTTCATCTCCAAAATATTTCCTTACTTTGCTACAATCTACTTGTGACATAAGGTTGTCATTACTTGTCGTGTGCTTAGTACTGACAAAACAACTTTTTGATAACTTATACTTTCCATTGCAGATGGAAAGAAATAACTGGGCAACAAAATTTAATGACCATTTTCAATAATTATACAATTCCAAAATCTTCACTTACTTCTTCCACTTCTTGATTGGCTGTCTGGTGTTCATCTGCCATCTGTGTTCGTGTCATGTTCCGTGACCTTGAGTTCCATCCTGAAAGGAATGAATCAAACAATACAGTATAAACTTATTGATGGAATGAAGTAACAGTTATTTAGATTCTAATATTTACTCTTAAAGTTGCCACTACTCAATTTAACCTCTTTGAAAAGATATTACCACGGATAATATAATTCTGTTCATCTCCAAAATATTTCTTTATTCTGCTACAATCTACTTGTGACATAAGGTTGTCATTACTTGTCGTGTGCTTAGTACTAACAAAACAACTTTTTGATAACTTATACATTCCATTGCAGATGGGAAGAAATATTGGGCAACAAAATTTAATGACCATTCTCAGTAATTATACAATTCCAAAATCTTCACTTACTTCTTCCACTTCTTGATTGGCTGTCTGGTGTTCATCTGCCATCTGTGTTCGTGTCATCTTCCGTAACCTTGAGTTCCATCCTGAAAGGAATGAATCAAACAATACAGTATAAACTTATTGATGGAATGAAATAAGTTATTTAGATTCTAATATTTACTCTTATTAGTTGCCACTACTCACTTTAACCTTTTTGAAAAGATATTACCACGGATAATACAATTCTGTTCATCTCCATTATTTCTTCATTCTGCTACAATCTACTTGTGACATAAGGTTGCCATTGCTTGTCGTGTGCTTAGTATTGACAAAAGAACTTTTTGATAACTTATACTTTCCATTGCAGATGGGAAGAAATATTGGGCAACAAAATTTAATGACCATTCTCGGTAATTATACAATTCCAAAATCTTCACTTACTTCTTCCACTTCTTGATTGGCTGTCTGGTGTTCATCTGCCATCTGTGTTCGTGTCATCTTCCGTGACCTTGAGTTCCATCCTGAAAGGAATGAATCAAACAATATAGTATAAACTTATTGATGGAATGAAATAACAGTTATTTAGATTCTAATATTTACTCTTAAAGTTGCCACTACTCAATTTAACCATTTTGAAAAGATATTACCACGGATAATACAATTCTGTTCATCTCCAAAATATTTCTTCATTCTGCTACAATCTACTTGTGACATAAGGTTGCCATTGCTTGTCGTGTGCTTAGTATTGACAAAAGAACTTTTTGATAACTTATACTTTCCATTGCAGATGGGAATAAATATTGGGCAACAAAATTTAATGACCATTCTCGGTAATTATACAATTCCAAAATCTTCACTTACTTCTTCCACTTCTTGATTGGCTGTCTGGTGTTCATCTGCCATCTGTGTTCGTGTCATCTTCCGTAACCTTGAGTTCCATCCTGAAAGGAATGAATCAAACAATACAGTATAAACTTATTGATGGAATGAAATAAGTTATTTAGATTCTAATATTTACTCTTATTAGTTGCCACTACTCACTTTAACCTTTTTGAAAAGATATTACCACGGATAATACAATTCTGTTCATCTCCAAAATATTTCTTTATTCTGCTACAATCTACTTGTGACATAAGGTTGTCATTACTTGTCGTGTGCTTAGTACTAACAAAACAACTTTTTGATAACTTATACATTCCATTGCAGATGGGAAGAAATATTGGGCAACAAAATTTAATGACCATTCTCAGTAATTATACAATTCCAAAATCTTCACTTACTTCTTCCACTTCTTGATTGGCTGTCTGGTGTTCATCTGCCATCTGTGTTCGTGTCATCTTCCGTAACCTTGAGTTCCATCCTGAAAGGAATGAATCAAACAATACAGTATAAACTTATTGATGGAATGAAATAAGTTATTTAGATTCTAATATTTACTCTTAAAGTTGCCACTACTCAATTTAACCTCTTTGAAAAGATATTACCACGGATAATATAATTCTGTTCATCTCCAAAATATTTCCTTACTTTGCTACAATCTACTTGTGACATAAGGTTGTCATTACTTGTCGTGTGCTTAGTACTGACAAAACAACTTTTTGATAACTTATACTTTCCATTGCAGATGGAAAGAAATAACTGGGCAACAAAATTTAATGACCATTTTCAATAATTATACAATTCCAAAATCTTCACTTACTTCTTCCACTTCTTGATTGGCTGTCTGGTGTTCATCTGCCATCTGTGTTCGTGTCATGTTCCGTGACCTTGAGTTCCATCCTGAAAGGAATGAATCAAACAATACAGTATAAACTTATTGATGGAATGAAGTAACAGTTATTTAGATTCTAATATTTACTCTTAAAGTTGCCACTACTCAATTTAACCTCTTTGAAAAGATATTACCACGGATAATATAATTCTGTTCATCTCCAAAATATTTCTTTATTCTGCTACAATCTACTTGTGACATAAGGTTGTCATTACTTGTCGTGTGCTTAGTACTAACAAAACAACTTTTTGATAACTTATACATTCCATTGCAGATGGGAAGAAATATTGGGCAACAAAATTTAATGACCATTCTCAGTAATTATACAATTCCAAAATCTTCACTTACTTCTTCCACTTCTTGATTGGCTGTCTGGTGTTCATCTGCCATCTGTGTTCGTGTCATCTTCCGTAACCTTGAGTTCCACCCTGAAAGGAATGAATCAAACAATACAGTATAAACTTATTGATGGAATGAAATAAGTTATTTAGATTCTAATATTTACTCTTATTAGTTGCCACTACTCACTTTAACCTTTTTGAAAAGATATTACCACGGATAATACAATTCTGTTCATCTCCATTATTTCTTCATTCTGCTACAATCTACTTGTGACATAAGGTTGCCATTGCTTGTCGTGTGCTTAGTATTGACAAAAGAACTTTTTGATAACTTATACTTTCCATTGCAGATGGGAAGAAATATTGGGCAACAAAATTTAATGACCATTCTCGGTAATTATACAATTCCAAAATCTTCACTTACTTCTTCCACTTCTTGATTGGCTGTCTGGTGTTCATCTGCCATCTGTGTTCGTGTCATCTTCCGTGACCTTGAGTTCCATCCTGAAAGGAATGAATCAAACAATATAGTATAAACTTATTGATGGAATGAAATAACAGTTATTTAGATTCTAATATTTACTCTTAAAGTTGCCACTACTCAATTTAACCATTTTGAAAAGATATTACCACGGATAATACAATTCTGTTCATCTCCAAAATATTTCTTCATTCTGCTACAATCTACTTGTGACATAAGGTTGCCATTGCTTGTCGTGTGCTTAGTATTGACAAAAGAACTTTTTGATAACTTATACTTTCCATTGCAGATGGGAATAAATATTGGGCAACAAAATTTAATGACCATTCTCGGTAATTATACAATTCCAAAATCTTCACTTACTTCTTCCACTTCTTGATTGGCTGTCTGGTGTTCATCTGCCATCTGTGTTCGTGTCATCTTCCGTGACCTTGAGTTCCATCCTGAAAGGAATGAATCAAACAATATAGTATAAACTTATTGAAGGAATGAAATAACAGTTATTTAGATTCTAATATTTACTCTTAAAGTTGCCACTACTCAATTTAACCATTTTGAAAAGATATTACCACGGATAATACAATTCTGTTCATCTCCAAAATATTTCTTCATTCTGCTACAATCTACTTGTGACATAAGGTTGTCATTACTTGTCGTGTGCTTAGTACTGACAAAAGAACTTTTTGATAACTTATACTTTCCATTGCAGATGGGAAGAAATATTGGGCAACAAAATTTAATGACCATTCTCGGTAATTATACAATTCCAAAATCTTCACTTACTTCTTCCACTTCTTGATTGGCTGTCTGGTGTTCATCTGCCATCTGTGTTCGTGTCATCTTCCGTAACCTTGAGTTCCATCCTGAAAGGAATGAATCAAACAATACAGTATAAACTTATTGATGGAATGAAATAACAGTTATTTAGATTCTAATATTTACTCTTAAAGTTGCCACTACTCAATTTAACCATTTTGAAAAGATATTACCACGGATAATACAATTCTGTTCATCTCCAAAATATTTCTTCATTCTGCTACAATCTACTTGTGACATAAGGTTGTCATTACTTGTCGTGTGCTTAGTACTGACAAAAGAACTTTTTGATAACTTATACTTTCCATTGCAGATGGGAATAAATATTGGGCAACAAAATTTAATGACCATTCTCAATAATTATACAATTCCAAAATCTTCACTTACTTCTTCCACTTCTTGATTGGCTGTCTGGTGTTCATCTGCCATCTGTGTTCGTGTCATGTTCCGTGACCTTGAGTTCCATCCTGAAAGGAATGAATCAAACAATACAGTATAAACTTATTGATGGAATGAAGTAACAGTTATTTAGATTCTAATATTTACTCTTAAAGTTGCCACTACTCAATTTAACCTCTTTGAAAAGATATTACCACGGATAATATAATTCTGTTCATCTCCAAAATATTTCTTTATTCTGCTACAATCTACTTGTGACATAAGGTTGTCATTACTTGTCGTGTGCTTAGTACTAACAAAACAACTTTTTGATAACTTATACATTCCATTGCAGATGGGAAGAAATATTGGGCAACAAAATTTAATGACCATTCTCAGTAATTATACAATTCCAAAATCTTCACTTACTTCTTCCACTTCTTGATTGGCTGTCTGGTGTTCATCTGCCATCTGTGTTCGTGTCATCTTCCGTAACCTTGAGTTCCATCCTGAAAGGAATGAATCAAACAATACAGTATAAACTTATTGATGGAATGAAATAAGTTATTTAGATTCTAATATTTACTCTTATTAGTTGCCACTACTCACTTTAACCTTTTTGAAAAGATATTACCACGGATAATACAATTCTGTTCATCTCCATTATTTCTTCATTCTGCTACAATCTACTTGTGACATAAGGTTGCCATTGCTTGTCGTGTGCTTAGTATTGACAAAAGAACTTTTTGATAACTTATACTTTCCATTGCAGATGGGAAGAAATATTGGGCAACAAAATTTAATGACCATTCTCGGTAATTATACAATTCCAAAATCTTCACTTACTTCTTCCACTTCTTGATTGGCTGTCTGGTGTTCATCTGCCATCTGTGTTCGTGTCATCTTCCGTGACCTTGAGTTCCATCCTGAAAGGAATGAATCAAACAATATAGTATAAACTTATTGATGGAATGAAATAACAGTTATTTAGATTCTAATATTTACTCTTAAAGTTGCCACTACTCAATTTAACCATTTTGAAAAGATATTACCACGGATAATACAATTCTGTTCATCTCCAAAATATTTCTTCATTCTGCTACAATCTACTTGTGACATAAGGTTGCCATTGCTTGTCGTGTGCTTAGTATTGACAAAAGAACTTTTTGATAACTTATACTTTCCATTGCAGATGGGAATAAATATTGGGCAACAAAATTTAATGACCATTCTCGGTAATTATACAATTCCAAAATCTTCACTTACTTCTTCCACTTCTTGATTGGCTGTCTGGTGTTCATCTGCCATCTGTGTTCGTGTCATCTTCCGTGACCTTGAGTTCCATCCTGAAAGGAATGAATCAAACAATATAGTATAAACTTATTGATGGAATGAAATAACAGTTATTTAGATTCTAATATTTACTCTTAAAGTTGCCACTACTCAATTTAACCATTTTGAAAAGATATTACCACGGATAATACAATTCTGTTCATCTCCAAAATATTTCTTCATTCTGCTACAATCTACTTGTGACATAAGGTTGTCATTACTTGTCGTGTGCTTAGTACTGACAAAAGAACTTTTTGATAACTTATACTTTCCATTGCAGATGGGAAGAAATATTGGGCAACAAAATTTAATGACCATTCTCGGTAATTATACAATTCCAAAATCTTCACTTACTTCTTCCACTTCTTGATTGGCTGTCTGGTGTTCATCTGCCATCTGTGTTCGTGTCATCTTCCGTAACCTTGAGTTCCATCCTGAAAGGAATGAATCAAACAATACAGTATAAACTTATTGATGGAATGAAATAACAGTTATTTAGATTCTAATATTTACTCTTAAAGTTGCCACTACTCAATTTAACCATTTTGAAAAGATATTACCACGGATAATACAATTCTGTTCATCTCCAAAATATTTCTTCATTCTGCTACAATCTACTTGTGACATAAGGTTGTCATTACTTGTCGTGTGCTTAGTACTGACAAAAGAACTTTTTGATAACTTATACTTTCCATTGCAGATGGGAATAAATATTGGGCAACAAAATTTAATGACCATTCTCAATAATTATACAATTCCAAAATCTTCACTTACTTCTTCCACTTCTTGATTGGCTGTCTGGTGTTCATCTGCCATCTGTGTTCGTGTCATCTTCCGTGACCTTGAGTTCCATCCTGAAAGGAATAAATCAAACAATACAGTATAAACTCTTTGATGGAATAAAATAACAGTTATTTAGATTCTAATATTTACTCTTAAAGTTGCCACTACTCATTTTAACCTCTTTGAAAAGATATTACCACGGATAATATAATTCTGTTCATCTCCAAAGTATTTCTTTATTATGCTACAATCTACTTGTGACATAAGGTTGTCATTACTTGTCTTGTGCTTAGTACTGACAAAAGAATTTTTTGATAACTTATACTTTCCATTGCAGATGGGAAGAAATATTGGGCAACAAAATTTAATGACCATTCTCATTAATTATACAATTCCAAAATCTTCACTTACTTCTTCCACTTCTTGATTGGCTGTCTGGTGTTCATCTGCCATCTGTGTTCGTGTCATCTTCCGTGACCTTGAGTTCCATCCTGAAAGGAATGAATCAAACAATACAGTATAAACTTATTAATGGAATAAAATAACAGTTATTTAGATTCTAATATTTACTCTTAAAGTTGCCACTACTCAATTTAACCACGGATAATATAATTCTGTTCAGCTCCAAAATATTTCTTCATTCTGCTACAATCTACTTGTGACATAAGGTTGTCATTACTTGTCGTGTGCTTAGTACTGACAAAAGAACTTTTTGATAACTTGTACTTTCCATTGCAGATGGGAATAAATATTGGGCAACAAAATTTAATGATCATTCACAGTAATTATTTAATTCCAAAATCTTCACTTACTTCTTCCATTTCTTGATTGGCTGTCTGGTGTTCATCTGCCATCTGTGTTCGTGTCATCTTCCGTTACCTTGAGTTCCATCCTGAAAGGAATGAATCAAACAATACAGTATAAACTTATTGATGGAATGAAATAACAGTTATTTAGATTCTAATATTTACTCTTAAAGTTGCCACTACTCAATTTAACCTTTTTGAAAAGATATTACCACGGATAATATAATTCTGTTCATCTCCAAAATATTTCTTTCTTCTGCTACAATCTACTTGTGACATAAGGTTGTCATTACTTGCCGTGTGCTTAGCACTGACAAAAGAACTTTTTGATAACTTATACTTTCCATTGCAGATGGGAAGAAATATTGGGCAACAAAATTTAATGACCATTCTCAGTAATTATACAATTCCAAAATCTTCACTTACTTCTTCCACTTCTTGATTGGCTGTCTGGTGTTCATCTGCCATCTGTGTTCGTGTCATCTTCCGTGACCTTGAGTTCCATCCTGAAAGGAATGAATCAAACAATACAGTATAAACTTATTGATGGAATGAAATAACAGTTATTTAGATTCTAATATTTACTCTTAAAGTTGCCACTAGTCAATTTAACCTTTTTGAAAAGATATTACCACGGATAATACAATTCTGTTCATCTCCAAAATATGTCTTCATTCTGCTACAATCTACTTGTGACATAAGGTTGTCATTACTTGTCGTGTGCATAGTACTGACAAAAGAACTTTTAGATAACTTATACTTTCCATTGTAGATGGTAACAAATATTGGGCAACAGAATTTAATGACCATTCTCAGTAATTATACAATTGCAAAATCTTCACTTACTTCTTCCACTTCTTGATTGGCTGTCTGGTGTTCATCTGCCATCGGTGTTCGTGTCATCTTCCGTGACCTTGAGTTCCATCCTGAAAGGAATGAATCAAACAATACAGTATAAACTTATTGATGGAATGAAATAACAGTTATTTAGATTCTAATATTTACTCTTAAAGTTGCCACTACTCAATTTAACCTTTTTGAAAAGATATTACCACGGATAATACAATTCTATTCATCTCCAATATTTCTTCATTCTGCTACAATCTACTTGTGGCATAAGGTTGTCATTACTTGTCGTGTGCTTAGTACTGACAAAAGAACTTTATGATAACTTATACTTTCCATTGCAGATGGGAATAAATATTAGGCAACAAAATTTAATGACCATTTTCAATAATTATACAATTCCAAAATCTTCACTTACTTCTTCCACTTCTTGATTGGCTGTCTGGTGTTCATCTGCCATCTGTGTTCGTGTCATCTTCCGTGACCTTGAGTTCCATCCTGAAAGGAATAAATCAAACAATACAGTATAAACTTATTGATGGAATGAAATAACAGTTATTTAGATTCTAATATTTACTCTTAAAGTTGCCACTACTCAATTTAACCTCTTTGAAAAGATATTACCACGGATAATATAATTCTGTTCATCTCCAAAATATTTCTTTATTTTGCTACAATCTACTTGTGACATAAGGTTGTCATTACTTGTCGTGTGCTTAGTACTGACAAAACAACTTTTTGATAACTTATACTTTCCATTGCAGATGGAAAGAAATAACTGGGCAACAAAATTTAATGACCATTCTCAGTAATTATACAATTCCAAAATCTTCACTTACTTCTTCCACTTCTTGATTGGCTGTCTGGTGTTCATCTGCCATCTGTGTTCGTGTCATCTTCCGTGACCTTGAGTTCCATCCTGAAAGGAATGAATCAAACAATACAGTATAAACTTATTGATGGAATGAAGTAACAGTTATTTAGATTCTAATATTTACTCTTAAAGTTGCCACTACTCAATTTAACCTTTTTGAAAAGATATTACCACGGATAATACAATTCTATTCATCTCCAATATTTCTTCATTCTGCTACAATCTACTTGTGACATAAGGTTGTCATTACTTGTCGTGTGCTTAGTACTGACAAAAGAACTTTATGATAACTTATACTTTCCATTGCAGATGGGAATAAATATTAGGCAACAAAATTTAATGACCATTTTCAATAATTATACAATTCCAAAATCTTCACTTACTTCTTCCACTTCTTGATTGGCTGTCTGGTGTTCATCTGCCATCTGTGTTCGTGTCATCTTCCGTGACCTTGAGTTCCATCCTGAAAGGAATAAATCAAACAATGTACAGTATAAACTTATTGATGGAATGAAATAACAGTTATTTAGATTCTAATATTTACTCTTAAAGTTGCCACTACTCAATTTAACCTCTTTGAAAAGATATTACCACGGATAATATAATTCTGTTCATCTCCAAAATATTTCCTTATTTTGCTACAATCTACTTGTGACATAAGGTTGTCATTACTTGTCGTGTGCTTAGTACTGACAAAACAACTTTTTGATAACTTATACTTTCCATTGCAGATGGAAAGAAATAACTGGGCAACAAAATTTAATGACCATTTTCAATAATTATACAATTCCAAAATCTTTACTTACTTCTTCCACTTCTTGATTGGCTGTCTGGTGTTCATCTGCCATCTGTGTTCGTGTCATCTTCCGTGACCTTGAGTTCCATCCTGAAAGGAATGAATCAAACAATACAGTATAAACTTATTGATGGAATGAAGTAACAGTTATTTAGATTCTAATATTTACTCTTAAAGTTGCCACTACTCAATTTAACCTTTTTGAAAAGATATTACCACGGATAATACAATTCTATTCATCTCCAATATTTCTTCATTCTGCTACAATCTACTTGTGACATAAGGTTGTCATTACTTGTCGTGTGCTTAGTACTGACAAAACAACTTTTTGATAACTTATACTTTCCATTGCAGATGGGAATAAATATTAGGCAAAAAAATTTAATGACCATTTTCAATAATTATACAATTCCAAAATCTTCACTTACTTCTTCCACTTCTTGATTGGCTGTCTGGTGTTCATCTGCCATCTGTGTTCATGTCATCTTCCGTGACCTTGAGTTCCATCCTGAAAGGAATGAATCAAGCAATACAGTATAAACTTATTGATGGAATGAAATAACAGTTATTTAGATTCTAATATTTACTCTTAAAGTTGCCACTACTCAATTTAACCTCTTTGAAAAGATATTACCACGGATAATATAATTCTGTTCATCTCCAAAATATTTCTTTATTCTGCTACAATCTACTTGTGACATAAGGTTGTCATTACTTGTCGTGTGCTTAGTACTAACAAAACAACTTTTTGATAACTTATACATTCCATTGCAGATGGGAAGAAATATTGGGCAACAAAATTTAATGACCATTCTCAGTAATTATACAATTCCAAAATCTTCACTTACTTCTTCCACTTCTTGATTGGCTGTCTGGTGTTCATCTGCCATCTGTGTTCGTGTCATCTTCCGTAACCTTGAGTTCCATCCTGAAAGGAATGAATCAAACAATATAGTATAAACTTATTGATGGAATGAAATAAGTTATTTAGATTCTAATATTTACTCTTATTAGTTGCCACTACTCACTTTAACCTTTTTGAAAAGATATTACCACGGATAATATAATTCTGTTCATCTCCAAAATATTTCCTTACTTTGCTACAATCTACTTGTGACATAAGGTTGTCATTACTTGTCGTGTGCTTAGTACTGACAAAACAACTTTTTGATAACTTATACTTTCCATTGCAGATGGAAAGAAATAACTGGGCAACAAAATTTAATGACCATTTTGAATAATTATACAATTCCAAAATCTTCACTTACTTCTTCCACTTCTTGATTGGCTGTCTGGTGTTCATCTGCCATCTGTGTTCGTGTCATCTTCCGTGACCTTGAGTTCCATCCTGAAAGGAATGAATCAAACAATACAGTATAAACTTATTGATGGAATGAAGTAACAGTTATTTAGATTCTAATATTTACTCTTAAAGTTGCCACTACTCAATTTAACCTCTTTGAAAAGATATTACCACGGATAATATAATTCTGTTCATCTCCAAAATATTTCCTTACTTTGCTACAATCTACTTGTGACATAAGGTTGCCATTGCTTGTCGTGTGCTTAGTATTGACAAAAGAACTTTTTGATAACTTATACTTTCCATTGCAGATGGGAATAAATATTGGGCAACAAAATTTAATGACCATTCTCGGTAATTATACAATTCCAAAATCTTCACTTACTTCTTCCACTTCTTGATTGGCTGTCTGGTGTTCATCTGCCATCTGTGTTCGTGTCATCTTCCGTGACCTTGAGTTCCATCCTGAAAGGAATGAATCAAACAATATAGTATAAACTTATTGATGGAATGAAATAACAGTTATTTAGATTCTAATATTTACTCTTAAAGTTGCCACTACTCAATTTAACCATTTTGAAAAGATATTACCACGGATAATACAATTCTGTTCATCTCCAAAATATTTCTTCATTCTGCTACAATCTACTTGTGACATAAGGTTGTCATTACTTGTCGTGTGCTTAGTACTGACAAAAGAACTTTTTGATAACTTATACTTTCCATTGCAGATGGGAAGAAATATTGGGCAACAAAATTTAATGACCATTCTCGGTAATTATACAATTCCAAAATCTTCACTTACTTCTTCCACTTCTTGATTGGCTGTCTGGTGTTCATCTGCCATCTGTGTTCGTGTCATCTTCCGTAACCTTGAGTTCCATCCTGAAAGGAATGAATCAAACAATACAGTATAAACTTATTGATGGAATGAAATAACAGTTATTTAGATTCTAATATTTACTCTTAAAGTTGCCACTACTCAATTTAACCATTTTGAAAAGATATTACCACGGATAATACAATTCTGTTCATCTCCAAAATATTTCTTCATTCTGCTACAATCTACTTGTGACATAAGGTTGTCATTACTTGTCGTGTGCTTAGTACTGACAAAAGAACTTTTTGATAACTTATACTTTCCATTGCAGATGGGAATAAATATTGGGCAACAAAATTTAATGACCATTCTCAATAATTATACAATTCCAAAATCTTCACTTACTTCTTCCACTTCTTGATTGGCTGTCTGGTGTTCATCTGCCATCTGTGTTCGTGTCATGTTCCGTGACCTTGAGTTCCATCCTGAAAGGAATGAATCAAACAATACAGTATAAACTTATTGATGGAATGAAGTAACAGTTATTTAGATTCTAATATTTACTCTTAAAGTTGCCACTACTCAATTTAACCTCTTTGAAAAGATATTACCACGGATAATATAATTCTGTTCATCTCCAAAATATTTCTTTATTCTGCTACAATCTACTTGTGACATAAGGTTGTCATTACTTGTCGTGTGCTTAGTACTAACAAAACAACTTTTTGATAACTTATACATTCCATTGCAGATGGGAAGAAATATTGGGCAACAAAATTTAATGACCATTCTCAGTAATTATACAATTCCAAAATCTTCACTTACTTCTTCCACTTCTTGATTGGCTGTCTGGTGTTCATCTGCCATCTGTGTTCGTGTCATCTTCCGTAACCTTGAGTTCCATCCTGAAAGGAATGAATCAAACAATACAGTATAAACTTATTGATGGAATGAAATAAGTTATTTAGATTCTAATATTTACTCTTATTAGTTGCCACTACTCACTTTAACCTTTTTGAAAAGATATTACCACGGATAATACAATTCTGTTCATCTCCATTATTTCTTCATTCTGCTACAATCTACTTGTGACATAAGGTTGCCATTGCTTGTCGTGTGCTTAGTATTGACAAAAGAACTTTTTGATAACTTATACTTTCCATTGCAGATGGGAAGAAATATTGGGCAACAAAATTTAATGACCATTCTCGGTAATTATACAATTCCAAAATCTTCACTTACTTCTTCCACTTCTTGATTGGCTGTCTGGTGTTCATCTGCCATCTGTGTTCGTGTCATCTTCCGTGACCTTGAGTTCCATCCTGAAAGGAATGAATCAAACAATATAGTATAAACTTATTGATGGAATGAAATAACAGTTATTTAGATTCTAATATTTACTCTTAAAGTTGCCACTACTCAATTTAACCATTTTGAAAAGATATTACCACGGATAATACAATTCTGTTCATCTCCAAAATATTTCTTCATTCTGCTACAATCTACTTGTGACATAAGGTTGCCATTGCTTGTCGTGTGCTTAGTATTGACAAAAGAACTTTTTGATAACTTATACTTTCCATTGCAGATGGGAATAAATATTGGGCAACAAAATTTAATGACCATTCTCGGTAATTATACAATTCCAAAATCTTCACTTACTTCTTCCACTTCTTGATTGGCTGTCTGGTGTTCATCTGCCATCTGTGTTCGTGTCATCTTCCGTGACCTTGAGTTCCATCCTGAAAGGAATGAATCAAACAATATAGTATAAACTTATTGATGGAATGAAATAACAGTTATTTAGATTCTAATATTTACTCTTAAAGTTGCCACTACTCAATTTAACCATTTTGAAAAGATATTACCACGGATAATACAATTCTGTTCATCTCCAAAATATTTCTTCATTCTGCTACAATCTACTTGTGACATAAGGTTGTCATTACTTGTCGTGTGCTTAGTACTGACAAAAGAACTTTTTGATAACTTATACTTTCCATTGCAGATGGGAAGAAATATTGGGCAACAAAATTTAATGACCATTCTCGGTAATTATACAATTCCAAAATCTTCACTTACTTCTTCCACTTCTTGATTGGCTGTCTGGTGTTCATCTGCCATCTGTGTTCGTGTCATCTTCCGTAACCTTGAGTTCCATCCTGAAAGGAATGAATCAAACAATACAGTATAAACTTATTGATGGAATGAAATAACAGTTATTTAGATTCTAATATTTACTCTTAAAGTTGCCACTACTCAATTGAACCATTTTGAAAAGATATTACCACGGATAATACAATTCTGTTCATCTCCAAAATATTTCTTCATTCTGCTACAATCTACTTGTGACATAAGGTTGTCATTACTTGTCGTGTGCTTAGTACTGACAAAAGAACTTTTTGATAACTTATACTTTCCATTGCAGATGGGAATAAATATTGGGCAACAAAATTTAATGACCATTCTCAATAATTATACAATTCCAAAATCTTCACTTACTTCTTCCACTTCTTGATTGGCTGTCTGGTGTTCATCTGCCATCTGTGTTCGTGTCATCTTCCGTAACCTTGAGTTCCATCCTGAAAGGAATGAATCAAACAATACAGTATAAACTTATTGATGGAATGAAATAAGTTATTTAGATTCTAATATTTACTCTTATTAGTTGCCACTACTCACTTTAACCTTTTTGAAAAGATATTACCACGGATAATACAATTCTGTTCATCTCCATTATTTCTTCATTCTGCTACAATCTACTTGTGACATAAGGTTGCCATTGCTTGTCGTGTGCTTAGTATTGACAAAAGAACTTTTTGATAACTTATACTTTCCATTGCAGATGGGAAGAAATATTGGGCAACAAAATTTAATGACCATTCTCGGTAATTATACAATTCCAAAATCTTCACTTACTTCTTCCACTTCTTGATTGGCTGTCTGGTGTTCATCTGCCATCTGTGTTCGTGTCATCTTCCGTGACCTTGAGTTCCATCCTGAAAGGAATGAATCAAACAATATAGTATAAACTTATTGATGGAATGAAATAACAGTTATTTAGATTCTAATATTTACTCTTAAAGTTGCCACTACTCAATTTAACCATTTTGAAAAGATATTACCACGGATAATACAATTCTGTTCATCTCCAAAATATTTCTTCATTCTGCTACAATCTACTTGTGACATAAGGTTGCCATTGCTTGTCGTGTGCTTAGTATTGACAAAAGAACTTTTTGATAACTTATACTTTCCATTGCAGATGGGAATAAATATTGGGCAACAAAATTTAATGACCATTCTCGGTAATTATACAATTCCAAAATCTTCACTTACTTCTTCCACTTCTTGATTGGCTGTCTGGTGTTCATCTGCCATCTGTGTTCGTGTCATCTTCCGTGACCTTGAGTTCCATCCTGAAAGGAATGAATCAAACAATATAGTATAAACTTATTGATGGAATGAAATAACAGTTATTTAGATTCTAATATTTACTCTTAAAGTTGCCACTACTCAATTTAACCATTTTGAAAAGATATTACCACGGATAATACAATTCTGTTCATCTCCAAAATATTTCTTCATTCTGCTACAATCTACTTGTGACATAAGGTTGTCATTACTTGTCGTGTGCTTAGTACTGACAAAAGAACTTTTTGATAACTTATACTTTCCATTGCAGATGGGAAGAAATATTGGGCAACAAAATTTAATGACCATTCTCGGTAATTATACAATTCCAAAATCTTCACTTACTTCTTCCACTTCTTGATTGGCTGTCTGGTGTTCATCTGCCATCTGTGTTCGTGTCATCTTCCGTAACCTTGAGTTCCATCCTGAAAGGAATGAATCAAACAATACAGTATAAACTTATTGATGGAATGAAATAACAGTTATTTAGATTCTAATATTTACTCTTAAAGTTGCCACTACTCAATTGAACCATTTTGAAAAGATATTACCACGGATAATACAATTCTGTTCATCTCCAAAATATTTCTTCATTCTGCTACAATCTACTTGTGACATAAGGTTGTCATTACTTGTCGTGTGCTTAGTACTGACAAAAGAACTTTTTGATAACTTATACTTTCCATTGCAGATGGGAATAAATATTGGGCAACAAAATTTAATGACCATTCTCAATAATTATACAATTCCAAAATCTTCACTTACTTCTTCCACTTCTTGATTGGCTGTCTGGTGTTCATCTGCCATCTGTGTTCGTGTCATCTTCCGTGACCTTGAGTTCCATCCTGAAAGGAATAAATCAAACAATACAGTATAAACTCTTTGATGGAATAAAATAACAGTTATTTAGATTCTAATATTTACTCTTAAAGTTGCCACTACTCATTTTAACCTCTTTGAAAAGATATTACCACGGATAATATAATTCTGTTCATCTCCAAAGTATTTCTTTATTATGCTACAATCTACTTGTGACATAAGGTTGTCATTACTTGTCTTGTGCTTAGTACTGACAAAAGAATTTTTTGATAACTTATACTTTCCATTGCAGATGGGAAGAAATATTGGGCAACAAAATTTAATGACCATTCTCATTAATTATACAATTCCAAAATCTTCACTTACTTCTTCCACTTCTTGATTGGCTGTCTGGTGTTCATCTGCCATCTGTGTTCGTGTCATCTTCCGTGACCTTGAGTTCCATCCTGAAAGGAATGAATCAAACAATACAGTATAAACTTATTAATGGAATAAAATAACAGTTATTTAGATTCTAATATTTACTCTTAAAGTTGCCACTACTCAATTTAACCACGGATAATATAATTCTGTTCAGCTCCAAAATATTTCTTCATTCTGCTACAATCTACTTGTGACATAAGGTTGTCATTACTTGTCGTGTGCTTAGTACTGACAAAAGAACTTTTTGATAACTTGTACTTTCCATTGCAGATGGGAATAAATATTGGGCAACAAAATTTAATGATCATTCACAGTAATTATTTAATTCCAAAATCTTCACTTACTTCTTCCATTTCTTGATTGGCTGTCTGGTGTTCATCTGCCATCTGTGTTCGTGTCATCTTCCGTTACCTTGAGTTCCATCCTGAAAGGAATGAATCAAACAATACAGTATAAACTTATTGATGGAATGAAATAACAGTTATTTAGATTCTAATATTTACTCTTAAAGTTGCCACTACTCAATTTAACCTTTTTGAAAAGATATTACCACGGATAATATAATTCTGTTCATCTCCAAAATATTTCTTTCTTCTGCTACAATCTACTTGTGACATAAGGTTGTCATTACTTGCCGTGTGCTTAGCACTGACAAAAGAACTTTTTGATAACTTATACTTTCCATTGCAGATGGGAAGAAATATTGGGCAACAAAATTTAATGACCATTCTCAGTAATTATACAATTCCAAAATCTTCACTTACTTCTTCCACTTCTTGATTGGCTGTCTGGTGTTCATCTGCCATCTGTGTTCGTGTCATCTTCCGTGACCTTGAGTTCCATCCTGAAAGGAATGAATCAAACAATACAGTATAAACTTATTGATGGAATGAAATAACAGTTATTTAGATTCTAATATTTACTCTTAAAGTTGCCACTAGTCAATTTAACCTTTTTGAAAAGATATTACCACGGATAATACAATTCTGTTCATCTCCAAAATATGTCTTCATTCTGCTACAATCTACTTGTGACATAAGGTTGTCATTACTTGTCGTGTGCTTAGTACTGACAAAAGAACTTTTAGATAACTTATACTTTCCATTGCAGATGGTAACAAATATTGGGCAACAGAATTTAATGACCATTCTCAGTAATTATACAATTGCAAAATCTTCACTTACTTCTTCCACTTCTTGATTGGCTGTCTGGTGTTCATCTGCCATCGGTGTTCGTGTCATCTTCCGTGACCTTGAGTTCCATCCTGAAAGGAATGAATCAAACAATACAGTATAAACTTATTGATGGAATGAAATAACAGTTATTTAGATTCTAATATTTACTCTTAAAGTTGCCACTACTCAATTTAACCTTTTTGAAAAGATATTACCACGGATAATACAATTCTATTCATCTCCAATATTTCTTCATTCTGCTACAATCTACTTGTGGCATAAGGTTGTCATTACTTGTCGTGTGCTTAGTACTGACAAAAGAACTTTATGATAACTTATACTTTCCATTGCAGATGGGAATAAATATTAGGCAACAAAATTTAATGACCATTTTCAATAATTATACAATTCCAAAATCTTCACTTACTTCTTCCACTTCTTGATTGGCTGTCTGGTGTTCATCTGCCATCTGTGTTCGTGTCATCTTCCGTGACCTTGAGTTCCATCCTGAAAGGAATAAATCAAACAATACAGTATAAACTTATTGATGGAATGAAATAACAGTTATTTAGATTCTAATATTTACTCTTAAAGTTGCCACTACTCAATTTAACCTCTTTGAAAAGATATTACCACGGATAATATAATTCTGTTCATCTCCAAAATATTTCTTTATTTTGCTACAATCTACTTGTGACATAAGGTTGTCATTACTTGTCGTGTGCTTAGTACTGACAAAACAACTTTTTGATAACTTATACTTTCCATTGCAGATGGAAAGAAATAACTGGGCAACAAAATTTAATGACCATTCTCAGTAATTATACAATTCCAAAATCTTCACTTACTTCTTCCACTTCTTGATTGGCTGTCTGGTGTTCATCTGCCATCTGTGTTCGTGTCATCTTCCGTGACCTTGAGTTCCATCCTGAAAGGAATGAATCAAACAATACAGTATAAACTTATTGATGGAATGAAGTAACAGTTATTTAGATTCTAATATTTACTCTTAAAGTTGCCACTACTCAATTTAACCTTTTTGAAAAGATATTACCACGGATAATACAATTCTATTCATCTCCAATATTTCTTCATTCTGCTACAATCTACTTGTGACATAAGGTTGTCATTACTTGTCGTGTGCTTAGTACTGACAAAAGAACTTTATGATAACTTATACTTTCCATTGCAGATGGGAATAAATATTAGGCAACAAAATTTAATGACCATTTTCAATAATTATACAATTCCAAAATCTTCACTTACTTCTTCCACTTCTTGATTGGCTGTCTGGTGTTCATCTGCCATCTGTGTTCGTGTCATCTTCCGTGACCTTGAGTTCCATCCTGAAAGGAATAAATCAAACAATGTACAGTATAAACTTATTGATGGAATGAAATAACAGTTATTTAGATTCTAATATTTACTCTTAAAGTTGCCACTACTCAATTTAACCTCTTTGAAAAGATATTACCACGGATAATATAATTCTGTTCATCTCCAAAATATTTCCTTATTTTGCTACAATCTACTTGTGACATAAGGTTGTCATTACTTGTCGTGTGCTTAGTACTGACAAAACAACTTTTTGATAACTTATACTTTCCATTGCAGATGGAAAGAAATAACTGGGCAACAAAATTTAATGACCATTTTCAATAATTATACAATTCCAAAATCTTTACTTACTTCTTCCACTTCTTGATTGGCTGTCTGGTGTTCATCTGCCATCTGTGTTCGTGTCATCTTCCGTGACCTTGAGTTCCATCCTGAAAGGAATGAATCAAACAATACAGTATAAACTTATTGATGGAATGAAGTAACAGTTATTTAGATTCTAATATTTACTCTTAAAGTTGCCACTACTCAATTTAACCTTTTTGAAAAGATATTACCACGGATAATACAATTCTATTCATCTCCAATATTTCTTCATTCTGCTACAATCTACTTGTGACATAAGGTTGTCATTACTTGTCGTGTGCTTAGTACTGACAAAACAACTTTTTGATAACTTATACTTTCCATTGCAGATGGGAATAAATATTAGGCAAAAAAATTTAATGACCATTTTCAATAATTATACAATTCCAAAATCTTCACTTACTTCTTCCACTTCTTGATTGGCTGTCTGGTGTTCATCTGCCATCTGTGTTCATGTCATCTTCCGTGACCTTGAGTTCCATCCTGAAAGGAATGAATCAAGCAATACAGTATAAACTTATTGATGGAATGAAATAACAGTTATTTAGATTCTAATATTTACTCTTAAAGTTGCCACTACTCAATTTAACCTCTTTGAAAAGATATTACCACGGATAATATAATTCTGTTCATCTCCAAAATATTTCTTTATTCTGCTACAATCTACTTGTGACATAAGGTTGTCATTACTTGTCGTGTGCTTAGTACTAACAAAACAACTTTTTGATAACTTATACATTCCATTGCAGATGGGAAGAAATATTGGGCAACAAAATTTAATGACCATTCTCAGTAATTATACAATTCCAAAATCTTCACTTACTTCTTCCACTTCTTGATTGGCTGTCTGGTGTTCATCTGCCATCTGTGTTCGTGTCATCTTCCGTAACCTTGAGTTCCATCCTGAAAGGAATGAATCAAACAATATAGTATAAACTTATTGATGGAATGAAATAAGTTATTTAGATTCTAATATTTACTCTTATTAGTTGCCACTACTCACTTTAACCTTTTTGAAAAGATATTACCACGGATAATATAATTCTGTTCATCTCCAAAATATTTCCTTACTTTGCTACAATCTACTTGTGACATAAGGTTGTCATTACTTGTCGTGTGCTTAGTACTGACAAAACAACTTTTTGATAACTTATACTTTCCATTGCAGATGGAAAGAAATAACTGGGCAACAAAATTTAATGACCATTTTGAATAATTATACAATTCCAAAATCTTCACTTACTTCTTCCACTTCTTGATTGGCTGTCTGGTGTTCATCTGCCATCTGTGTTCGTGTCATCTTCCGTGACCTTGAGTTCCATCCTGAAAGGAATGAATCAAACAATACAGTATAAACTTATTGATGGAATGAAGTAACAGTTGTTTAGATTCTAATATTTACTCTTAAAGTTGCCACTACTCAATTTAACCTCTTTGAAAAGATATTACCACGGATAATATAATTCTGTTCATCTCCAAAATATTTCCTTACTTTGCTACAATCTACTTGTGACATAAGGTTGTCATTACTTGTCGTGTGCTTAGTACTGACAAAACAACTTTTTGATAACTTATACTTTCCATTGCAGATGGAAAGAAATAACTGGGCAACACAATTTAATGACCATTTTCAATAATTATACAATTCCAAAATCTTCACTTACTTCTTCCACTTCTTGATTGGCTGTCTGGTGTTCATCTGCCATCTGTGTTCGTGTCATCTTCCGTGACCTTGAGTTCCATCCTGAAAGGAATGAATCAAACAATACAGTATAAACTTATTGATGGAATGAAGTAACAGTTATTTAGATTCTAATATTTACTCTTAAAGTTGCCACTACTCAATTTAACCTCTTTGAAAAGATATTACCACGGATAATATAATTCTGTTCATCTCCAAAATATTTCTTTATTCTGCTACAATCTACTTGTGACATAAGGTTGTCATTACTTGTCGTGTGCTTAGTACTAACAAAACAACTTTTTGATAACTTATACATTCCATTGCAGATGGGAAGAAATATTGGGCAACAAAATTTAATGACCATTCTCAGTAATTATACAATTCCAAAATCTTCACTTACTTCTTCCACTTCTTGATTGGCTGTCTGGTGTTCATCTGCCATCTGTGTTCGTGTCATCTTCCGTAACCTTGAGTTCCATCCTGAAAGGAATGAATCAAACAATACAGTATAAACTTATTGATGGAATGAAATAAGTTATTTAGATTCTAATATTTACTCTTATTAGTTGCCACTACTCACTTTAACCTTTTTGAAAAGATATTACCACGGATAATACAATTCTGTTCATCTCCATTATTTCTTCATTCTGCTACAATCTACTTGTGACATAAGGTTGCCATTGCTTGTCGTGTGCTTAGTATTGACAAAAGAACTTTTTGATAACTTATACTTTCCATTGCAGATGGGAAGAAATATTGGGCAACAAAATTTAATGACCATTCTCGGTAATTATACAATTCCAAAATCTTCACTTACTTCTTCCACTTCTTGATTGGCTGTCTGGTGTTCATCTGCCATCTGTGTTCGTGTCATCTTCCGTGACCTTGAGTTCCATCCTGAAAGAAATGAATCAAACAATACAGTATAAACTTATTGATGGAATGAAATAACAGTTATTTAGATTCTAAAATTTACTCTTAAAGTTGCCACTACTCAATTTAACCATTTTGAAAAGATATTACCACGGATAATACAATTCTGTTCATCTCCAAAATATTTCTTCATTCTGCTACAATCTACTTGTGACATAAGGTTGTCATTACTTGTCGTGTGCTTAGTACTGACAAAAGAACTTTTTGATAACTTATACTTTCCATTGCAGATGGGAATAAATATTGGGCAACAAAATTTAATGACCATTCTCAATAATTATACAATTCCAAAATCTTCACTTACTTCTTCCACTTCTTGATTGGCTGTCTGGTGTTCATCTGCCATCTGTGTTCGTGTCATCTTCCGTGACCTTGAGTTCCATCCTGAAAGGAATAAATCAAACAATACAGTATAAACTCTTTGATGGAATGAAATAACAGTTATTTAGATTCTAATATTTACTCTTAAAGTTGCCACTACTCATTTTAACCTCTTTGAAAAGATATTACCACGGATAATATAATTCTGTTCATCTCCAAAGTATTTCTTTATTAAGCTACAATCTACTTGTGACATAAGGTTGTCATTACTTGTCTTGTGCTTAGTACTGACAAAAGAATTTTTTGATAACTTATACTTTCCATTGCAGATGGGAAGAAATATTGGGCAACAAAATTTAATGACCATTCTCATTAATTATACAATTCCAAAATCTTCACTTACTTCTTCCACTTCTTGATTGGCTGTCTGGTGTTCATCTGCCATCTGTGTTCGTGTCATCTTCCGTGACCTTGAGTTCCATCCTGAAAGGAATGAATCAAACAATACAGTATAAACTTATTGATGGAATGAAATAAGTTATTTAGATTCTAATATTTACTCTTATTAGTTGCCACTACTCACTTTAACCTTTTTGAAAAGATATTACCACGGATAATACAATTCTGTTCATCTCCATTATTTCTTCATTCTGCTACAATCTACTTGTGACATAAGGTTGCCATTGCTTGTCGTGTGCTTAGTATTGACAAAAGAACTTTTTGATAACTTATACTTTCCATTGCAGATGGGAATAAATATTGGGCAACAAAATTTAATGACCATTCTCGGTAATTATACAATTCCAAAATCTTCACTTACTTCTTCCACTTCTTGATTGGCTGTCTGGTGTTCATCTGCCATCTGTGTTCGTGTCATCTTCCGTGACCTTGAGTTCCATCCTGAAAGGAATGAATCAAACAATATAGTATAAACTTATTGATGGAATGAAATAACAGTTATTTAGATTCTAATATTTACTCTTAAAGTTGCCACTACTCAATTTAACCATTTTGAAAAGATATTACCACGGATAATACAATTCTGTTCATCTCCAAAATATTTCTTCATTCTGCTACAATCTACTTGTGACATAAGGTTGTCATTACTTGTCGTGTGCTTAGTACTGACAAAAGAACTTTTTGATAACTTATACTTTCCATTGCAGATGGGAAGAAATATTGGGCAACAAAATTTAATGACCATTCTCGGTAATTATACAATTCCAAAATCTTCACTTACTTCTTCCACTTCTTGATTGGCTGTCTGGTGTTCATCTGCCATCTGTGTTCGTGTCATCTTCCGTGACCTTGAGTTCCATCCTGAAAGGAATGAATCAAACAATACAGTATAAACTTATTGATGGAATGAAATAACAGTTATTTAGATTCTAATATTTACTCTTAAAGTTGCCACTACTCAATTTAACCATTTTGAAAAGATATTACCACGGATAATACAATTCTGTTCATCTCCAAAATATTTCTTCATTCTGCTACAATCTACTTGTGACATAAGGTTGTCATTACTTGTCGTGTGCTTAGTACTGACAAAAGAACTTTTTGATAACTTATACTTTCCATTGCAGATGGGAAGAAATATTGGGCAACAAAATTTAATGACCATTCTCAATAATTATACAATTCCAAAATCTTCACTTACTTCTTCCACTTCTTGATTGGCTGTCTGGTGTTCATCTGCCATCTGTGTTCGTGTCATCTTCCGTGACCTTGAGTTCCATCCTGAAAGGAATAAATCAAACAATACAGTATAAACTCTTTGATGGAATGAAATAACAGTTATTTAGATTCTAATATTTACTCTTAAAGTTGCCACTACTCATTTTAACCTCTTTGAAAAGATATTACCACGGATAATATAATTCTGTTCATCTCCAAAGTATTTCTTTATTATGCTACAATCTACTTGTGACATAAGGTTGTCATTACTTGTCTTGTGCTTAGTACTGACAAAAGAATTTTTTGATAACTTATACTTTCCATTGCAGATGGGAAGAAATATTGGGCAACAAAATTTAATGACCATTCTCATTAATTATACAATTCCAAAATCTTCACTTACTTCTTCCACTTCTTGATTGGCTGTCTGGTGTTCATCTGCCATCTGTGTTCGTGTCATCTTCCGTGACCTTGAGTTCCATCCTGAAAGGAATGAATCAAACAATACTGTATAAACTTATTAATGGAATAAAATAACAGTTATTTAGATTCTAATATTTACTCTTAAAGTTGCCACTACTCAATTTAACCACGGATAATATAATTCTGTTCATCTCCAAAATATTTCTTTATTCTGCTACAATCTACTTGTGACATAAGGTTGTCATTACTTGTCGTGTGCTTAGTACTGACAAAAGAACTTTTTGATAACTTGTACTTTCCATTGCAGATGGGAATAAATATTGGGCAACAAAATTTAATGATCATTCACAGTAATTATTTAATTCCAAAATCTTCACTTACTTCTTCCACTTCTTGATTGGCTGTCTGGTGTTCATCTGCCATCTGTGTTCGTGTCATCTTCCGTTACCTTGAGTTCCATCCTGAAAGGAATGAATCAAACAATACAGTATAAACTTATTGATGGAATGAAATAACAGTTATTTAGATTCTAATATTTACTCTTAAAGTTGCCACTACTCAATTTAACCTCTTTGAAAAGATATTACCACGGATAATATAATTCTGTTCATCTCCAAAATATTTCTTTATTCTGCTACAATCTACTTGTGACATAAGGTTGTCATTACTTGCCGTGTGCTTAGTACTGACAAAAGAACTTTTTGATAACTTATACTTTCCATTGCAGATGGGAAGAAATATTGGGCAACAAAATTTAATGACCATTCTCAGTAATTATACAATTCCAAAATCTTCACTTACATCTTCCACTTCTTGATTGGCTGTCTGGTGTTCATCTGTCATCTGTGTTCGTGTCATCTTCCGTGAAATTGAGTTCCATCCTGAAAGGAATGAATCAAACAATACAGTATAAACTTATTGATGGAATGAAATAAGTTATTTAGATTCTAATATTTACTCTTATAAGTTACCACTACTCACTTTAACCTTTTTGAAAAGATATTACCACGGATAATACAATTCTATTCATCTCCAATATTTCTTCATTCTGCTACAATCTACTTGTAACATAAGGTTGCCATTGCTTGTTGTGTGCTTAGTACTGACAAAAGAACTTTTCTATAACTTATACTTTCCATTGCAGATGGGAAGAAATATTGGGCAACAAAATTTAATGATCATTCACAGTTATTATACAATTCCAAAATCTTCACTTACTTCTTCCACTTCTTGATTGGCTGTCTGGTGTTCATCTGCCATCTGTGTTCGTGTCATCTTCCGTGACCTTGAGTTACATCCTGAAAGGAATGAATCAAACAATACAGTATAAACTTTTTGGTGGAATGAAATAAGAGTTACTTAGATTCTAATATTTATTCTTAAAGTTCCCACTACTCAATTTAACCTTTTTGAAAAGATATTATCAGGGATAATACAATTCTGTTCATCTCCAAAATATGTCTTCATTCTGCTACAATCTACTTGTGACATAAGGTTGTCATTACTTGTCGTGTGCTTAGTACTGACAAAAGAACTTTTTGATAACTTATACTTTCCATTGCAGATGGGAATAAATATTGGGCAACAAAATTTAATGATCATTCACAGTAATTATTTAATTCCAAAATCTTCACTTACTTCTTCCACTTCTTGATTGGCTGTCTGGTGTTCATCTGCCATCTGTGTTCGTGTCATCTTCCGTGACCTTGAGTTCCATCCTGAAAGGAATGAATCAAACAATACAGTATAAACTTATTGATGGAATGAAATAACAGTTATTTAGATTCTAATATTTACTCTTAAAGTTGCCACTACTCAATTTAACCTTTTTGAAAAGATATTACCACGGATAATACAATTCTGTTCATCTCCAAAATATGTCTTCATTCTGCTACAATCTACTTGTGACATAAGGTTGTCATTACTTGTCGTGTGCTTAGTACTGACAAAAGAACTTTTTGATAACTTATACTTTCCATTGCAGATGGTAACAAATATTGGGCAACAGAATTTAATGACCATTCTCAGTAATTATACAATTGCAAAATCTTCACTTACTTCTTCCACTTCTTGATTGGCTGTCTGGTGTTCATCTGCCATCGGTGTTCGTGTCATCTTCCGTGACCTTGAGTTCCATCCTGAAAGGAATGAATCAAACAATACAGTATAAACTTATTGATGGAATGAAATAACAGTTATTTAGATTCTAATATTTACTCTTAAAGTTGCCACTACTCAATTTAACCTTTTTGAAAAGATATTACCACGGATAATACAATTCTATTCATCTCCAATATTTCTTCATTCTGCTACAATCTACTTGTGGCATAAGGTTGTCATTACTTGTCGTGTGCTTAGTACTGACAAAAGAACTTTATGATAACTTATACTTTCCATTGCAGATGGAAAGAAATAACTGGGCAACAAAATTTAATGACCATTCTCAGTAATTATACAATTCCAAAATCTTCACTTACTTCTTCCACTTCTTGATTGGCTGTCTGGTGTTCATCTGCCATCTGTGTTCGTGTCATCTTCCGTGACCTTGAGTTCCATCCTGAAAGGAATGAATCAAACAATACAGTATAAACTTATTGATGGAATGAAGTAACAGTTATTTAGATTCTAATATTTACTCTTAAAGTTGCCACTACTCAATTTAACCTTTTTGAAAAGATATTACCACGGATAATACAATTCTATTCATCTCCAATATTTCTTCATTCTGCTACAATCTACTTGTGACATAAGGTTGCCATTGCTTGTCGTGTGCTTAGTATTGACAAAAGAACTTTTTGATAACTTATACTTTCCATTGCAGATGGGAATAAATATTGGGCAACAAAATTTAATGACCATTCTCGGTAATTATACAATTCCAAAATCTTCACTTACTTCTTCCACTTCTTGATTAGCTGTCTGGTGTTCATCTGCCATCTGTGTTCGTGTCATCTTCCGTGACCTTGAGTTCCATCCTGAAAGGAATGAATCAAAAAATATAGTATAAACTTATTGATGGAATGAAATAACAGTTATTTAGATTCTAATATTTACTCTTAAAGTTGCCACTACTCAATTTAACCATTTTGAAAAGATATTACCACGGATAATACAATTCTGTTCATCTCCAAAATATTTCTTCATTCTGCTACAATCTACTTGTGACATAAGGTTGTCATTACTTGTCGTGTGCTTAGTACTGACAAAAGAACTTTTTGATAACTTGTACTTTCCATTGCAGATGGGAATAAATATTGGGCAACAAAATTTAATGATCATTCACAGTAATTATTTAATTCCAAAATCTTCACTTACTTCTTCCACTTCTTGATTGGCCGTCTGGTGTTCATCTGCCATCTGTGTTCGTGTCATCTTCCGTTACCTTGAGTTCCATCCTGAAAGGAATGAATCAAACAATACAGTATAAACTTATTGATGGAATGAAATAACAGTTATTTAGATTCTAATATTTACTCTTAAAGTTGCCACTACTCAATTTAACCTCTTTGAAAAGATATTACCACGGATAATATAATTCTGTTCATCTCCAAAATATTTCTTTATTCTGCTACAATCTACTTGTGACATAAGGTTGTCATTACTTGCCGTGTGCTTAGTACTGACAAAAGAACTTTTTGATAACTTATACTTTCCATTGCAGATGGGAAGAAATATTGGGCAACAAAATTTAATGACCATTCTCAGTAATTATACAATTCCAAAATCTTCACTTACTTCTTCCACTTCTTGATTGGCTGTCTGGTGTTCATCTGTCATCTGTGTTCGTGTCATCTTCCGTGAAATTGAGTTCCATCCTGAAAGGAATGAATCAAACAATACAGTATAAACTTATTGATGGAATGAAATAAGTTATTTAGATTCTAATATTTACTCTTATAAGTTACCACTACTCACTTTAACCTTTTTGAAAAGATATTACCACGGATAATACAATTCTATTCATCTCCAATATTTCTTCATTCTGCTACAATCTACTTGTAACATAAGGTTGCCATTGCTTGTTGTGTGCTTAGTACTGACAAAAGAACTTTTCTATAACTTATACTTTCCATTGCAGATGGGAAGAAATATTGGGCAACAAAATTTAATGATCATTCACAGTTATTATACAATTCCAAAATCTTCACTTACTTCTTCCACTTCTTGATTGGCTGTCTGGTGTTCATCTGCCATCTGTGTTCGTGTCATCTTCCGTGACCTTGAGTTACATCCTGAAAGGAATGAATCAAACAATACAGTATAAACTTTTTGGTGGAATGAAATAAGAGTTACTTAGATTCTAATATTTATTCTTAAAGTTCCCACTACTCAATTTAACCTTTTTGAAAAGATATTATCAGGGATAATACAATTCTGTTCATCTCCAAAATATGTCTTCATTCTGCTACAATCTACTTGTGACATAAGGTTGTCATTACTTGTCGTGTGCTTAGTACTGACAAAAGAACTTTTTGATAACTTATACTTTCCATTGCAGATGGGAATAAATATTGGGCAACAAAATTTAATGATCATTCACAGTAATTATTTAATTCCAAAATCTTCACTTACTTCTTCCACTTCTTGATTGGCTGTCTGGTGTTCATCTGCCATCTGTGTTCGTGTCATCTTCCGTGACCTTGAGTTCCATCCTGAAAGGAATGAATCAAACAATACAGTATAAACTTATTGATGGAATGAAGTAACAGTTATTTAGATTCTAATATTTACTCTTAAAGTTGCCACTACTCAATTTAACCTCTTTGAAAAGATATTACCACGGATAATATAATTCTGTTCATCTCCAAAATATTTCTTTATTCTGCTACAATCTACTTGTGACATAAGGTTGTCATTACTTGTCGTGTGCTTAGTACTAACAAAACAACTTTTTGATAACTTATACATTCCATTGCAGATGGGAAGAAATATTGGGCAACAAAATTTAATGACCATTCTCAGTAATTATACAATTCCAAAATCTTCACTTACTTCTTCCACTTCTTGATTGGCTGTCTGGTGTTCATCTGCCATCTGTGTTCGTGTCATCTTCCATAACCTTGAGTTCCATCCTGAAAGGAATGAATCAAACAATACAGTATAAACTTATTGATGGAATGAAATAAGTTATTTAGATTCTAATATTTACTCTTATTAGTTGCCACTACTCACTTTAACCTTTTTGAAAAGATATTACCACGGATAATACAATTCTGTTCATCTCCATTATTTCTTCATTCTGCTACAATCTACTTGTGACATACGGTTGCCATTGCTTGTCGTGTGCTTAGTATTGACAAAAGAACTTTTTGATAACTTATACTTTCCATTGCAGATGGGAAGAAATATTGGGCAACAAAATTTAATGACCATTCTCGGTAATTATACAATTCCAAAATCTTCACTTACTTCTTCCACTTCTTGATTGGCTGTCTGGTGTTCATCTGCCATCTGTGTTCGTGTCATCTTCCGTGACCTTGAGTTCCATCCTGAAAGGAATGAATCAAACAATACAGTATAAACTTATTGATGGAATGAAATAACAGTTATTTAGATTCTAAAATTTACTCTTAAAGTTGCCACTACTCAATTTAACCATTTTGAAAAGATATTACCACGGATAATACAATTCTGTTCATCTCCAAAATATTTCTTCATTCTGCTACAATCTACTTGTGACATAAGGTTGTCATTACTTGTCGTGTGCTTAGTACTGACAAAAGAACTTTTTGATAACTTATACTTTCCATTGCAGATGGGAATAAATATTGGGCAACAAAATTTAATGACCATTCTCAATAATTATACAATTCCAAAATCTTCACTTACTTCTTCCACTTCTTGATTGGCTGTCTGGTGTTCATCTGCCATCTGTGTTCGTGTCATCTTCCGTGACCTTGAGTTCCATCCTGAAAGGAATAAATCAAACAATACAGTATAAACTCTTTGATGGAATGAAATAACAGTTATTTAGATTCTAATATTTACTCTTAAAGTTGCCACTACTCATTTTAACCTCTTTGAAAAGATATTACCACGGATAATATAATTCTGTTCATCTCCAAAGTATTTCTTTATTAAGCTACAATCTACTTGTGACATAAGGTTGTCATTACTTGTCTTGTGCTTAGTACTGACAAAAGAATTTTTTGATAACTTATACTTTCCATTGCAGATGGGAAGAAATATTGGGCAACAAAATTTAATGACCATTCTCATTAATTATACAATTCCAAAATCTTCACTTACTTCTTCCACTTCTTGATTGGCTGTCTGGTGTTCATCTGCCATCTGTGTTCGTGTCATCTTCCGTGACCTTGAGTTCCATCCTGAAAGGAATGAATCAAACAATACAGTATAAACTTATTGATGGAATGAAATAAGTTATTTAGATTCTAATATTTACTCTTATTAGTTGCCACTACTCACTTTAACCTTTTTGAAAAGATATTACCACGGATAATACAATTCTGTTCATCTCCATTATTTCTTCATTCTGCTACAATCTACTTGTGACATAAGGTTGCCATTGCTTGTCGTGTGCTTAGTATTGACAAAAGAACTTTTTGATAACTTATACTTTCCATTGCAGATGGGAATAAATATTGGGCAACAAAATTTAATGACCATTCTCGGTAATTATACAATTCCAAAATCTTCACTTACTTCTTCCACTTCTTGATTGGCTGTCTGGTGTTCATCTGCCATCTGTGTTCGTGTCATCTTCCGTGACCTTGAGTTCCATCCTGAAAGGAATGAATCAAACAATATAGTTTAAACTTATTGATGGAATGAAATAACAGTTATTTAGATTCTAATATTTACTCTTAAAGTTGCCACTATTCAATTTAACCATTTTGAAAAGATATTACCACGGATAATACAATTCTGTTCATCTCCAAAATATTTCTTCATTCTGCTACAATCTACTTGTGACATAAGGTTGTCATTACTTGTCGTGTGCTTAGTACTGACAAAAGAACTTTTTGATAACTTATACTTTCCATTGCAGATGGGAAGAAATATTGGGCAACAAAATTTAATGACCATTCTCGGTAATTATACAATTCCAAAATCTTCACTTACTTCTTCCACTTCTTGATTGGCTGTCTGGTGTTCATCTGCCATCTGTGTTCGTGTCATCTTCCGTGACCTTGAGTTCCATCCTGAAAGGAATGAATCAAACAATACAGTATAAACTTATTGATGGAATGAAATAACAGTTATTTAGATTCTAATATTTACTCTTAAAGTTGCCACTACTCAATTTAACCATTTTGAAAAGATATTACCACGGATAATACAATTCTGTTCATCTCCAAAATATTTCTTCATTCTGCTACAATCTACTTGTGACATAAGGTTGTCATTACTTGTCGTGTGCTTAGTACTGACAAAAGAACTTTTTGATAACTTATACTTTCCATTGCAGATGGGAATAAATATTGGGCAACAAAATTTAATGACCATTCTCAATAATTATACAATTCCAAAATCTTCACTTACTTCTTCCACTTCTTGATTGGCTGTCTGGTGTTCATCTGCCATCTGTGTTCGTGTCATCTTCCGTGACCTTGAGTTCCATCCTGAAAGGAATAAATCAAACAATACAGTATAAACTCTTTGATGGAATGAAATAACAGTTATTTAGATTCTAATATTTACTCTTAAAGTTGCCACTACTCATTTTAACCTCTTTGAAAAGATATTACCACGGATAATATAATTCTGTTCATCTCCAAAGTATTTCTTTATTATGCTACAATCTACTTGTGACATAAGGTTGTCATTACTTGTCTTGTGCTTAGTACTGACAAAAGAATTTTTTGATAACTTATACTTTCCATTGCAGATGGGAAGAAATATTGGGCAACAAAATTTAATGACCATTCTCATTAATTATACAATTCCAAAATCTTCACTTACTTCTTCCACTTCTTGATTGGCTGTCTGGTGTTCATCTGTCATCTGTGTTCGTGTCATCTTCCGTGAAATTGAGTTCCATCCTGAAAGGAATGAATCAAACAATACAGTATAAACTTATTGATGGAATGAAATAAGTTATTTAGATTCTAATATTTACTCTTATAAGTTACCACTACTCACTTTAACCTTTTTGAAAAGATATTACCACGGATAATACAATTCTATTCATCTCCAATATTTCTTCATTCTGCTACAATCTACTTGTAACATAAGGTTGCCATTGCTTGTTGTGTGCTTAGTACTGACAAAAGAACTTTTCTATAACTTATACTTTCCATTGCAGATGGGAAGAAATATTGGGCAACAAAATTTAATGATCATTCACAGTTATTATACAATTCCAAAATCTTCACTTACTTCTTCCACTTCTTGATTGGCTGTCTGGTGTTCATCTGCCATCTGTGTTCGTGTCATCTTCCGTGACCTTGAGTTCCATCCTGAAAGGAATGAATCAAACAATACAGTATAAACTTATTGATGGAATGAAGTAACAGTTATTTAGATTCTAATATTTACTCTTAAAGTTGCCACTACTCAATTTAACCTCTTTGAAAAGATATTACCACGGATAATATAATTCTGTTCATCTCCAAAATATTTCTTTATTCTGCTACAATCTACTTGTGACATAAGGTTGTCATTACTTGTCGTGTGCTTAGTACTAACAAAACAACTTTTTGATAACTTATACATTCCATTGCAGATGGGAAGAAATATTGGGCAACAAAATTTAATGACCATTCTCAGTAATTATACAATTCCAAAATCTTCACTTACTTCTTCCACTTCTTGATTGGCTGTCTGGTGTTCATCTGCCATCTGTGTTCGTGTCATCTTCCATAACCTTGAGTTCCATCCTGAAAGGAATGAATCAAACAATACAGTATAAACTTATTGATGGAATGAAATAAGTTATTTAGATTCTAATATTTACTCTTATTAGTTGCCACTACTCACTTTAACCTTTTTGAAAAGATATTACCACGGATAATACAATTCTGTTCATCTCCATTATTTCTTCATTCTGCTACAATCTACTTGTGACATACGGTTGCCATTGCTTGTCGTGTGCTTAGTATTGACAAAAGAACTTTTTGATAACTTATACTTTCCATTGCAGATGGGAAGAAATATTGGGCAACAAAATTTAATGACCATTCTCGGTAATTATACAATTCCAAAATCTTCACTTACTTCTTCCACTTCTTGATTGGCTGTCTGGTGTTCATCTGCCATCTGTGTTCGTGTCATCTTCCGTGACCTTGAGTTCCATCCTGAAAGGAATGAATCAAACAATACAGTATAAACTTATTGATGGAATGAAATAACAGTTATTTAGATTCTAAAATTTACTCTTAAAGTTGCCACTACTCAATTTAACCATTTTGAAAAGATATTACCACGGATAATACAATTCTGTTCATCTCCAAAATATTTCTTCATTCTGCTACAATCTACTTGTGACATAAGGTTGTCATTACTTGTCGTGTGCTTAGTACTGACAAAAGAACTTTTTGATAACTTATACTTTCCATTGCAGATGGGAATAAATATTGGGCAACAAAATTTAATGACCATTCTCAATAATTATACAATTCCAAAATCTTCACTTACTTCTTCCACTTCTTGATTGGCTGTCTGGTGTTCATCTGCCATCTGTGTTCGTGTCATCTTCCGTGACCTTGAGTTCCATCCTGAAAGGAATAAATCAAACAATACAGTATAAACTCTTTGATGGAATGAAATAACAGTTATTTAGATTCTAATATTTACTCTTAAAGTTGCCACTACTCATTTTAACCTCTTTGAAAAGATATTACCACGGATAATATAATTCTGTTCATCTCCAAAGTATTTCTTTATTAAGCTACAATCTACTTGTGACATAAGGTTGTCATTACTTGTCTTGTGCTTAGTACTGACAAAAGAATTTTTTGATAACTTATACTTTCCATTGCAGATGGGAAGAAATATTGGGCAACAAAATTTAATGACCATTCTCATTAATTATACAATTCCAAAATCTTCACTTACTTCTTCCACTTCTTGATTGGCTGTCTGGTGTTCATCTGCCATCTGTGTTCGTGTCATCTTCCGTGACCTTGAGTTCCATCCTGAAAGGAATGAATCAAACAATACAGTATAAACTTATTGATGGAATGAAATAAGTTATTTAGATTCTAATATTTACTCTTATTAGTTGCCACTACTCACTTTAACCTTTTTGAAAAGATATTACCACGGATAATACAATTCTGTTCATCTCCATTATTTCTTCATTCTGCTACAATCTACTTGTGACATAAGGTTGCCATTGCTTGTCGTGTGCTTAGTATTGACAAAAGAACTTTTTGATAACTTATACTTTCCATTGCAGATGGGAATAAATATTGGGCAACAAAATTTAATGACCATTCTCGGTAATTATACAATTCCAAAATCTTCACTTACTTCTTCCACTTCTTGATTGGCTGTCTGGTGTTCATCTGCCATCTGTGTTCGTGTCATCTTCCGTGACCTTGAGTTCCATCCTGAAAGGAATGAATCAAACAATATAGTATAAACTTATTGATGGAATGAAATAACAGTTATTTAGATTCTAATATTTACTCTTAAAGTTGCCACTACTCAATTTAACCATTTTGAAAAGATATTACCACGGATAATACAATTCTGTTCATCTCCAAAATATTTCTTCATTCTGCTACAATCTACTTGTGACATAAGGTTGTCATTACTTGTCGTGTGCTTAGTACTGACAAAAGAACTTTTTGATAACTTATACTTTCCATTGCAGATGGGAAGAAATATTGGGCAACAAAATTTAATGACCATTCTCGGTAATTATACAATTCCAAAATCTTCACTTACTTCTTCCACTTCTTGATTGGCTGTCTGGTGTTCATCTGCCATCTGTGTTCGTGTCATCTTCCGTGACCTTGAGTTCCATCCTGAAAGGAATGAATCAAACAATACAGTATAAACTTATTGATGGAATGAAATAACAGTTATTTAGATTCTAATATTTACTCTTAAAGTTGCCACTACTCAATTTAACCATTTTGAAAAGATATTACCACGGATAATACAATTCTGTTCATCTCCAAAATATTTCTTCATTCTGCTACAATCTACTTGTGACATAAGGTTGTCATTACTTGTCGTGTGCTTAGTACTGACAAAAGAACTTTTTGATAACTTATACTTTCCATTGCAGATGGGAATAAATATTGGGCAACAAAATTTAATGACCATTCTCAATAATTATACAATTCCAAAATCTTCACTTACTTCTTCCACTTCTTGATTGGCTGTCTGGTGTTCATCTGCCATCTGTGTTCGTGTCATCTTCCGTGACCTTGAGTTCCATCCTGAAAGGAATAAATCAAACAATACAGTATAAACTCTTTGATGGAATGAAATAACAGTTATTTAGATTCTAATATTTACTCTTAAAGTTGCCACTACTCATTTTAACCTCTTTGAAAAGATATTACCACGGATAATATAATTCTGTTCATCTCCAAAGTATTTCTTTATTATGCTACAATCTACTTGTGACATAAGGTTGTCATTACTTGTCTTGTGCTTAGTACTGACAAAAGAATTTTTTGATAACTTATACTTTCCATTGCAGATGGGAAGAAATATTGGGCAACAAAATTTAATGACCATTCTCATTAATTATACAATTCCAAAATCTTCACTTACTTCTTCCACTTCTTGATTGGCTGTCTGGTGTTCATCTGCCATCTGTGTTCGTGTCATCTTCCGTGACCTTGAGTTCCATCCTGAAAGGAATGAATCAAACAATACAGTATAAACTTATTAATGGAATAAAATAACAGTTATTTAGATTCTAATATTTACTCTTAAAGTTGCCACTACTCAATTTAACCACGGATAATATAATTCTGTTCATCTCCAAAATATTTCTTCATTCTGCTACAATCTACTTGTGACATAAGGTTGTCATTACTTGTCGTGTGCTTAGTACTGACAAAAGAACTTTTTGATAACTTGTACTTTCCATTGCAGATGGGAATAAATATTGGGCAACAAAATTTAATGATCATTCACAGTAATTATTTAATTCCAAAATCTTCACTTACTTCTTCCACTTCTTGATTGGCTGTCTGGTGTTCATCTGCCATCTGTGTTCGTGTCATCTTCCGTTACCTTGAGTTCCATCCTGAAAGGAATGAATCAAACAATACAGTATAAACTTATTGATGGAATGAAATAACAGTTATTTAGATTCTAATATTTACTCTTAAAGTTGCCACTACTCAATTTAACCTCTTTGAAAAGATATTACCACGGATAATATAATTCTGTTCATCTCCAAAATATTTCTTTATTCTGCTACAATCTACTTGTGACATAAGGTTGTCATTACTTGCCGTGTGCTTAGTACTGACAAAAGAACTTTTTGATAACTTATACTTTCCATTGCAGATGGGAAGAAATATTGGGCAACAAAATTTAATGACCATTCTCAGTAATTATACAATTCCAAAATCTTCACTTACATCTTCCACTTCTTGATTGGCTGTCTGGTGTTCATCTGTCATCTGTGTTCGTGTCATCTTCCGTGAAATTGAGTTCCATCCTGAAAGGAATGAATCAAACAATACAGTATAAACTTATTGATGGAATGAAATAAGTTATTTAGATTCTAATATTTACTCTTATAAGTTACCACTACTCACTTTAACCTTTTTGAAAAGATATTACCACGGATAATACAATTCTATTCATCTCCAATATTTCTTCATTCTGCTACAATCTACTTGTAACATAAGGTTGCCATTGCTTGTTGTGTGCTTAGTACTGACAAAAGAACTTTTCTATAACTTATACTTTCCATTGCAGATGGGAAGAAATATTGGGCAACAAAATTTAATGATCATTCACAGTTATTATACAATTCCAAAATCTTCACTTACTTCTTCCACTTCTTGATTGGCTGTCTGGTGTTCATCTGCCATCTGTGTTCGTGTCATCTTCCGTGACCTTGAGTTCCATCCTGAAAGGAATGAATCAAACAATACAGTATAAACTTATTGATGGAATGAAATAACAGTTATTTAGATTCTAATATTTACTCTTAAAGTTGCCACTACTCAATTTAACCTTTTTGAAAAGATATTACCACGGATAATACAATTCTGTTCATCTCCAAAATATGTCTTCATTCTGCTACAATCTACTTGTGACATAAGGTTGTCATTACTTGTCGTGTGCTTAGTACTGACAAAAGAACTTTTAGATAACTTATACTTTCCATTGCAGATGGTAACAAATATTGGGCAACAGAATTTAATGACCATTCTCAGTAATTATACAATTGCAAAATCTTCACTTACTTCTTCCACTTCTTGATTGGCTGTCTGGTGTTCATCTGCCATCGGTGTTCGTGTCATCTTCCGTGACCTTGAGTTCCATCCTGAAAGGAATGAATCAAACAATACAGTATAAACTTATTGATGGAATGAAATAACAGTTATTTAGATTCTAATATTTACTCTTAAAGTTGCCACTACTCAATTTAACCTCTTTGAAAAGATATTACCACGGATAATATAATTCTATTCATCTCCAATATTTCTTCATTCTGCTACAATCTACTTGTGACATAAGGTTGTCATTACTTGTCGTGTGCTTAGTACTGACAAAAGAACTTTATGATAACTTATACTTTCCATTGCAGATGGGAATAAATATTAGGCAACAAAATTTAATGACCATTTTCAATAATTATACAATTCCAAAATCTTCACTTACTTCTTCCACTTCTTGATTGGCTGTCTGGTGTTCATCTGCCATCTGTGTTCGTGTCATCTTCCGTGACCTTGAGTTCCATCCTGAAAGGAATGAATCAAACAATACAGTATAAACTTATTAATGGAATAAAATAACAGTTATTTAGATTCTAATATTTACTCTTAAAGTTGCCACTACTCAATTTAACCACGGATAATATAATTCTGTTCATCTCCAAAATATTTCTTCATTCTGCTACAATCTACTTGTGACATAAGGTTGTCATTACTTGTCGTGTGCTTAGTACTGACAAAAGAACTTTTTGATAACTTGTACTTTCCATTGCAGATGGGAATAAATATTGGGCAACAAAATTTAATGATCATTCACAGTAATTATTTAATTCCAAAATCTTCACTTACTTCTTCCACTTCTTGATTGGCTGTCTGGTGTTCATCTGCCATCTGTGTTCGTGTCATCTTCCGTTACCTTGAGTTCCATCCTGAAAGGAATGAATCAAACAATACAGTATAAACTTATTGATGGAATGAAATAACAGTTATTTAGATTCTAATATTTACTCTTAAAGTTGCCACTACTCAATTTAACCTCTTTGAAAAGATATTACCACGGATAATATAATTCTGTTCATCTCCAAAATATTTCTTTATTCTGCTACAATCTACTTGTGACATAAGGTTGTCATTACTTGCCGTGTGCTTAGTACTGACAAAAGAACTTTTTGATAACTTATACTTTCCATTGCAGATGGGAAGAAATATTGGGCAACAAAATTTAATGACCATTCTCAGTAATTATACAATTCCAAAATCTTCACTTACTTCTTCCACTTCTTGATTGGCTGTCTGGTGTTCATCTGTCATCTGTGTTCGTGTCATCTTCCGTGAAATTGAGTTCCATCCTGAAAGGAATGAATCAAACAATACAGTATAAACTTATTGATGGAATGAAATAAGTTATTTAGATTCTAATATTTACTCTTATAAGTTACCACTACTCACTTTAACCTTTTTGAAAAGATATTACCACGGATAATACAATTCTATTCATCTCCAATATTTCTTCATTCTGCTACAATCTACTTGTAACATAAGGTTGCCATTGCTTGTTGTGTGCTTAGTACTGACAAAAGAACTTTTCTATAACTTATACTTTCCATTGCAGATGGGAAGAAATATTGGGCAACAAAATTTAATGATCATTCACAGTAATTATTTAATTCCAAAATCTTCACTTACTTCTTCCACTTCTTGATTGGCTGTCTGGTGTTCATCTGCCATCTGTGTTCGTGTCATCTTCCGTGACCTTGAGTTACATCCTGAAAGGAATGAATCAAACAATACAGTATAAACTTTTTGGTGGAATGAAATAAGAGTTACTTAGATTCTAATATTTATTCTTAAAGTTCCCACTACTCAATTTAACCTTTTTGAAAAGATATTATCAGGGATAATACAATTCTGTTCATCTCCAAAATATGTCTTCATTCTGCTACAATCTACTTGTGACATAAGGTTGTCATTACTTGTCGTGTGCTTAGTACTGACAAAACAATTTTTTGATAACTTATACTTTCCATTGCAGATGGGAATAAATATTGGGCAACAAAATTTAATGATCATTCACAGTAATTATTTAATTCCAAAATCTTCACTTACTTCTTCCACTTCTTGATTGGCTGTCTGGTGTTCATCTGCCATCTGTGTTCGTGTCATCTTCCGTGACCTTGAGTTCCATCCTGAAAGGAATGAATCAAACAATACAGTATAAACTTATTGATGGAATGAAATAACAGTTATTTAGATTCTAATATTTACTCTTAAAGTTGCCACTACTCAATTTAACCTTTTTGAAAAGATATTACCACGGATAATACAATTCTGTTCATCTCCAAAATATGTCTTCATTCTGCTACAATCTACTTGTGACATAAGGTTGTCATTACTTGTCGTGTGCTTAGTACTGACAAAACAACTTTTTGATAACTTATACTTTCCATTGCAGATGGAAAGAAATAACTGGGCAACAAAATTTAATGACCATTCTCAGTAATTATACAATTCCAAAATCTTCACTTACTTCTTCCACTTCTTGATTGGCTGTCTGGTGTTCATCTGCCATCTGTGTTCGTGTCATCTTCCGTGACCTTGAGTTCCATCCTGAAAGGAATGAATCAAACAATACAGTATAAACTTATTGATGGAATGAAGTAACAGTTATTTAGATTCTAATATTTACTCTTAAAGTTGCCACTACTCAATTTAACCTTTTTGAAAAGATATTACCACGGATAATACAATTCTATTCATCTCCAATATTTCTTCATTCTGCTACAATCTACTTGTGACATAAGGTTGTCATTACTTGTCGTGTGCTTAGTACTGACAAAACAACTTTTTGATAACTTATACTTTCCATTGCAGATGGGAATAAATATTAGGCAACAAAATTTAATGACCATTTTCAATAATTATACAATTCCAAAATCTTCACTTACTTCTTCCACTTCTTGATTGGCTGTCTGGTGTTCATCTGCCATCTGTGTTCGTGTCATCTTCCGTGACCTTGAGTTCCATCCTGAAAGGAATGAATCAAACAATACAGTAAAAACTTATTGATGGAATGAAATAACAGTTATTTAGATTCTAATATTTACTCTTAAAGTTGCCACTACTCAATTTAACCTCTTTGAAAAGATATTACCACGGATAATATAATTCTGTTCATCTCCAAAATATTTCTTTATTCTGCTACAATCTACTTGTGACATAAGGTTGTCATTACTTGTCGTGTGCTTAGTACTAACAAAACAACTTTTTGATAACTTATACATTCCATTGCAGATGGGAAGAAATATTGGGCAACAAAATTTAATGACCATTCTCAGTAATTATACAATTCCAAAATCTTCACTTACTTCTTCCACTTCTTGATTGGCTGTCTGGTGTTCATCTGCCATCTGTGTTCGTGTCATCTTCCGTAACCTTGAGTTCCATCCTGAAAGGAATGAATCAAACAATACAGTATAAACTTATTGATGGAATGAAATAAGTTATTTAGATTCTAATATTTACTCTTATTAGTTGCCACTACTCACTTTAACCTTTTTGAAAAGATATTACCACGGATAATACAATTCTGTTCATCTCCAATATTTCTTCATTCTGCTACAATCTACTTGTGACATAAGGTTGTCATTACTTGTCGTGTGCTTAGTACTGACAAAAGAACTTTTTGATAACTTATACTTTCCATTGCAGATGGGAATAAATATTGGGCAACAAAATTTAATGATCATTCACAGTAATTATTTAATTCCAAAATCTTCACTTACTTCTTCCACTTCTTGATTGGCTGTCTGGTGTTCATCTGCCATCTGTGTTCGTGTCATCTTCCGTGACCTTGAGTTCCATCCTGGAAGGAATGAATCAAACAATACAGTATAAACTTATTGATGGAATGAAATAACAGTTATTTAGATTCTAATATTTACTCTTAAAGTTGCCACTACTCAATTTAACCTTTTTGAAAAGATATTACCACGGATAATACAATTCTGTTCATCTCCAAAATATGTCTTCATTCTGCTACAATCTACTTGTGACATAAGGTTGTCATTACTTGTCGTGTACTTAGTACTGACAAAACAACTTTTTGATAACTTATACTTTCCATTGCAGATGGAAAGAAATAACTGGGCAACAAAATTTAATGACCATTCTCAGTAATTATACAATTCCAAAATCTTCACTTACTTCTTCCACTTCTTGATTGGCTGTCTGGTGTTCATCTGCCATCTGTGTTCGTGTCATCTTCCGTGACCTTGAGTTCCATCCTGAAAGGAATGAATCAAACAATACAGTATAAACTTATTGATGGAATGAAGTAACAGTTATTTAGATTCTAATATTTACTCTTAAAGTTGCCACTACTCAATTTAACCTTTTTGAAAAGATATTACCACGGATAATACAATTCTATTCATCTCCAATATTTCTTCATTCTGCTACAATCTACTTGTGACATAAGGTTGTCATTACTTGTCGTGTGCTTAGTACTGACAAAACAACTTTTTGATAACTTATACTTTCCATTACAGATGGGAATAAATATTAGGCAACAAAATTTAATGACCATTTTCAATAATTATACAATTCCAAAATCTTCACTTACTTCTTCCACTTCTTGATTGGCTGTCTGGTGTTCATCTGCCATCTGTGTTCGTGTCATCTTCCGTGACCTTGAGTTCCATCCTGAAAGGAATGAATCAAACAATACAGTATAAACTTATTGATGGAATGAAATAACAGTTATTTAGATTCTAATATTTACTCTTAAAGTTGCCACTACTCAATTTAACCACGGATAATATAATTCTGTTCATCTCCAAAATATTTCTTTATTTTGCTACAATCTACTTGTGACATAAGGTTGTCATTACTTGTCGTGTGCTTAGTACTGACAAAACAACTTTTTGATAACTTATACTTTCCATTGCAGATGGAAAGAAATAACTGGGCAACAAAATTTAATGACCATTCTCAGTAATTATACAATTCCAAAATCTTCACTTACTTCTTCCACTTCTTGATTGGCTGTCTGGTGTTCATCTGCCATCTGTGTTCGTGTCATCTTCCGTGACCTTGAGTTCCATCCTGAAAGGAATGAATCAAACAATACAGTATAAACTTATTGATGCTATGAAGTAACAGTTATTTAGATTCTAATATTTACTCTTAAAGTTGCCACTACTCAATTTAACCTTTTTGAAAAGATATTACCACGGATAATACAATTCTATTCATCTCCAATATTTCTTCATTCTGCTACAATCTACTTGTGACATAAGGTTGTCATTACTTGTCGTGTGCTTAGTACTGACAAAACAACTTTTTGATGACTTATACTTTCCATTGCAGATGGGAATAAATATTAGGCAACAAAATTTAATGACCATTTTCAATAATTATACAATTCCAAAATCTTCACTTACTTCTTCCACTTCTTGATTGGCTGTCTGGTGTTCATCTGCCATCTGTGTTCGTGTCATCTTCCGTGACCTTGAGTTCCATCCTGAAAGGAATGAATCAAACAATACAGTATAAACTTATTGATGGAATGAAATAACAGTTATTTAGATTCTAATATTTACTCTTAAAGTTGCCACTACTCAATTTAACCTCTTTGAAAAGATATTACCACGGATAATATAATTCTGTTCATCTCCAAAATATTTCTTTATTCTGCTACAATCTACTTGTGACATAAGGTTGTCATTACTTGTCGTGTGCTTAGTACTAACAAAACAACTTTTTGATAACTTATACATGTACATTCCATTGCAGATGGGAAGAAATATTGGGCAACAAAATTTAATGACCATTCTCAGTAATTATACAATTCCAAAATCTTCACTTACTTCTTCCACTTCTTGATTGGCTGTCTGGTGTTCATCTGCCATCTGTGTTCGTGTCATCTTCCGTAACCTTGAGTTCCATCCTGAAAGGAATGAATCAAACAATACAGTATAAACTTATTGATGGAATGAAATAAGTTATTTAGATTCTAATATTTACTCTTATTAGTTGCCACTACTCACTTTAACCTTCTTGAAAAGATATTACCACGGATAATACAATTCTGTTCATCTCCAATATTTCTTCATTCTGCTACAATCTACTTGTGACATAAGGTTGCCATTGCTTGTTGTGTGCTTAGTATTGACAAAAGAACTTTTTGATAACTTATACTTTCCATTGCAGATGGGAAGAAATATTGGGCAACAAAATTTAATGACCATTCTCGGTAATTATACAATTCCAAAATCTTCACTTACTTCTTCCACTTCTTGATTGGCTGTCTGGTGTTCATCTGCCATCTGTGTTCGTGTCATCTTCCGTGACCTTGAGTTCCATCCTGAAAGGAATGAATCAAACAATACAGTATAAACTTATTGATGGAATGAAATAACAGTTATTTAGATTCTAATATTTACTCTTAAAGTTGCCACTACTCAATTTAACCATTTTGAAAAGATATTACCACGGATAATACAATTCTGTTCATCTCCAAAATATTTCTTCATTCTGCTACAATCTACTTGTGACATAAGGTTGTCATTACTTGTCGTGTGCTTAGTACTGACAAAAGAACTTTTTGATAACTTATACTTTCCATTGCAGATGGGAATAAATATCGGGCAACAAAATTTAATGACCATTCTCAATAATTATACAATTCCAAAATCTTCACTTACTTCTTCCACTTCTTGATTGGCTGTCTGGTGTTCATCTGCCATCTGTGTTCGTGTCATCTTCCGTGACCTTGAGTTCCATCCTGAAAGGAATAAATCAAACAATACAGTATAAACTCTTTGATGGAATGAAATAACAGTTATTTAGATTCTAATATTTACTCTTAAAGTTGCCACTACTCATTTTAACCTCTTTGAAAAGATATTACCACGGATAATATAATTCTGTTCATCTCCAAAGTATTTCTTTATTCTGCTACAATCTACTTGTGACATAAGGTTGTCATTACTTGTCTTGTGCTTAGTACTGACAAAAGAATTTTTTGATAACTTATACTTTCCATTGCAGATGGGAAGAAATATTGGGCAACAAAATTTAATGACCATTCTCATTAATTATACAATTCCAAAATCTTCACTTACTTCTTCCACTTCTTGATTGGCTGTCTGGTGTTCATCTGCCATCTGTGTTCGTGTCATCTTCCGTGACCTTGAGTTCCATCCTGAAAGGAATGAATCAAACAATACAGTATAAAGTTATTAATGGAATAAAATAACAGTTATTTAGATTCTAATATTTACTCTTAAAGTTGCCACTACTCAATTTAACCTTTTTGAAAAGATATTACCACGGATAATATAATTCTGTTCATCTCCAAAATATTTCTTTATTCTGCTACAATCTACTTGTGACATAAGGTTGTCATTACTTGTCGTGTGCTTAGTACTGACAAAAGAATTTTTTGATAACTTATACTTTCCATTGCAGATGGGAAGAAATACTGGGCAACAAAATTTAATGACCATTCTCAGTAATTATACAATTCCAAAATCTTCACTTACTTCTTCCACTTCTTGATTGGCTGTCTGGTGTTCATCTGCCATCTGTGTTCGTGTCATCTTCCGTGACCTTGAGTTCCATCCTGAAAGGAATAAATCAAACAATACAGTATAAACTTATTGATGGAATGAAATAACAGTTATTTAGATTCTAATATTTACTCTTAAAGTTGCCACTACTCAATTTAACCACGGATAATACAATTCTGTTCATCTCCAAAATATTTCTTCATTCTGCTACAATCTACTTGTGACATAAGGTTGTCATTACTTGTCGTGTGCTTAGTACTGACAAAAGAACTTTTTGATAACTTATACTTTCCTTTGCAGATGGAAAGAAATACTGGGCAACAAAATTTAATGACCATTCTCAGTAATTATACAATTGCAAAATCTTCACTTACTTCTTCCACTTCTTGATTGGCTGTCTGGTGTTCATCTGCCATCTGTGTTCGTGTCATCTTCCGTGACCTTGAGTTCCATCCTGAAAGGAATGAATCAAACAATACAGTATAAACTCTTTGATGGAATGAAATAACAGTTATTTAGATTCTAATATTTATTCTTAAAGTTGCCACTACTCAATTTAACCTCTTTGAAAAGATATTACCACGGATAATATAATTCTGTTCATCTCCAAAATATTTCTTTATTCTGCTACAATCTACTTGTGACATAAGGTTGTCATTACTTGCCGTGTGCTTAGTACTGACAAAAGAACTTTTTGATAACTTATACTTTCCATTGCAGATGGGAAGAAATATTGGGCAACAAAATTTAATGACCATTCTCAGTAATTATACAATTCCAAAATCTTCACTTACTTCTTCCACTTCTTGATTGGCTGTCTGGTGTTCATCTGTCATCTGTGTTCGTGTCATCTTCCGTGAAATTGAGTTCCATCCTGAAAGGAATGAATCAAACAATACAGTATAAACTTATTGATGGAATGAAATAAGTTATTTAGATTCTAATATTTACTCTTATAAGTTGCCACTACTCACTTTAACCTTTTTGAAAAGATATTACCACGGATAATACAATTCTATTCATCTCCAATATTTCTTCATTCTGCTACAATCTACTTGTAACATAAGGTTGCCATTGCTTGTTGTGTGCTTAGTACTGACAAAAGAACTTTTCTATAACTTATACTTTCCATTGCAGATGGGAAGAAATATTGGGCAACAAAATTTAATGATCATTCACAGTAATTATTTAATTCCAAAATCTTCACTTACTTCTTCCACTTCTTGATTGGCTGTCTGGTGTTCATCTGCCATCTGTGTTCGTGTCATCTTCCGTGACCTTGAGTTAAATCCTGAAAGGAATGAATCAAACAATACAGTATAAACTTATTGGTTGAATGAAATAAGAGTTATTTAGATTCTAATATTTATTCTTAAAGTTCCCACTATTGAATTTAACCTTTTTGAAAAGATATTATCAGGGATAATACAATTCTGTTCATCTCCAAAATATGTCTTCATTCTGCTACAATCTACTTGTGACATAAGGTTGTCATTACTTGTCGTGTGCTTAGTACTGACAAAAGAACTTTTCTATAACTTATACTTTCCATTGCAGATGGGAAGAAATATTGGGCAACAAAATTTAATGATCATTCACAGTAATTATTTAATTCCAAAATCTTCACTTACTTCTTCCACTTCTTGATTGGCTGTCTGGTGTTCATCTGCCATCTGTGTTCGTGTCATCTTCCGTGACCTTGAGTTCCATCCTGAAAGGAATGAATCAAACAATACAGTATAAACTTATTGGTGGAATGAAATACGAGTTATTTAGATTCTAATATTTATTCTTAAAGTTGCCACTACTCAATTTAACCTTTTTGAAAAGATATTATCAGGGATAATACAATTCTGTTCATCTCCAAAATATGTCTTCATTCTGCTACAATCTACTTGTGACATAAGGTTGTCATTACTTGTCGTGTGCTTAGTACTGACAAAAGAACTTTTTGATAACTTATACTTTCCATTGCAGATGGGAATAAATATTGGGCAACAAAATTTAATGATCATTCACAGTAATTATTTAATTCCAAAATCTTCACTTACTTCTTCCACTTCTTGATTGGCTGTCTGGTGTTCATCTGCCATCTGTGTTCGTGTCATCTTCCGTGACCTCGAGTTCCATCCTGAAAGAAATGAATCAAACAATACAGTATAAACTTATTGATGGACTGAAATAACAGTTATTTAGATTCTAATATTTACTCTTAAAGTTGCCACTACTGAATTTAATCTTTTTGAAAAGATATTACCACGGATAATACAATTCTGTTCATCTCCAAAATATTTCTTTATTCTGCTACAATCTACTTGTGACATAAGGTTGTCATTACTTGTCTTGTGCTTAGTACTGACAAAAGAACTTTTTGATAACTTATACTTTCCATTGCAGATGGAAAGAAATACTGGGCAACAAAATTTAATGACCATTCTCAGTAATTATACAATTCCAAAATCTTCACTTACTTCTTCCACTTCTTGATTGGCTGTCTGGTGTTCATCTGCCATCTGTGTTCGTGTCATCTTCCGTGACCTTGAGTTCCATCCTGAAAGGAATGAATCAAACAATACAGTATAAACTTATTGATGGAATGAAATAACAGTTATTTAGATTCTAATACTTACTCTTAAAGTTGCCACTACTCAATTTAACCATTTTGAAAAGATATTACCATGGATAATACAATTCTGTTCATCTCCAAAGTATTTCTTTATTCTGCTACAATCTACTTGTGACATAAGGTTGTCATTACTTGTCGTGTGCTTAGTACTGACAAAAGAACTTTTTGATAAATTATACTTTCCATTGCAGATGGGAAAAGAATATTGGGCAACAAAATTTAATGACCATTCTCAGTAATTATACAATTCAAAAATCTTCACTTACTTCTTCCACTTCTTGATTGGCTGTCTGGTGTTCATCTGCCATCTGTGTTCGTGTCATCTTCCGTGACCTTGAGTTCCATCCTGAAAGGAATGAATCAAATAATACAGTACAAACTTATTGATGGAATGAAATAACAGTTATTTAGATTCTAATATTTACTCTTAAAGTTGCCACTACTCAATTTAACCTTTTTGAAAAGATATTACAACGGATAATATAATTCTGTTCATCTCCGAAATATTTCTTTATTCTGCTACAATCTACTTGTGACATAAGGTTGTCATTACTTGTCTTGTGCTTAGTATTGACAAAAGAATTTTTTGATAACTTATACTTTCCATTGCAGATGGGAAGAAATACTGGGCAACAAAATTTATTGACCATTCTCAGTAATTATACAATTCCAAAATCTTCACTTACTTCTTCCACTTCTTGATTGGCTGTCTGGTGTTCATCTTCCATCTGTGTTCGTGTCATCTTCCGTGACCTTGAGTTCAATCCTGAAAGGAATAAATCAAACAATACAGTATAAACTTATTGATGGAATGAAATAACAGTTATTTAGATTCTAATATTTACTCTTAAAGTTGCCACTACTCAATTTAACCTCTTTGAAAAGATATTACCACGGATAATATAATTCTGTTCATCTCCAAAATATTTCTTTATTCTGCTACAATCTACTTGTGACATAAGGTTGTCATTACTTGCCGTGTGCTTAGTACTGACAAAAGAACTTTTTGATAACTTATACTTTCCATTGCAGATGGGAAGAAATATTGGGCAAGAAAATTTAATGACCATTCTCAGTAATTATACAATTCCAAAATCTTCACTTACTTCTTCCACTTCTTGATTGGCTGTTTGGTGTTCATCTGTCATCTGTGTTCGTGTCATCTTCCGTGAAATTGAGTTCCATCCTGAAAGGAATGAATCAAACAATACAGTATAAACTTATTGGTGGAATGAAATAAGAGTTATTTAGATTCTAATATTTATTCTTAAAGTTCCCACTACTCAATTTAACCTTTTTGAAAAGATATTATCAGGGATAATACAATTCTGTTCATCTCCAAAATATGTCTTCATTCTGCTACAATCTACTTGTGACATAAGGTTGTCATTACTTGTCTTGTGCTTAGTATTGACAAAAGAATTTTTTGATAACTTATACTTTCCATTGCAGATGGGAAGAAATACTGGGCAACAAAATTTATTGACCATTCTCAGTAATTATACAATTCCAAAATCTTCACTTACTTCTTCCACTTCTTGATTGGCTGTCTGGTGTTCATCTTCCATCTGTGTTCGTGTCATCTTCCGTGACCTTGAGTTCAATCCTGAAAGGAATAAATCAAACAATACAGTATAAACTTATTGATGGAATGAAATAACAGTTATTTAGATTCTAATATTTACTCTTAAAGTTGCCACTACTCAATTTAACCTCTTTGAAAAGATATTACCACGGATAATATAATTCTGTTCATCTCCAAAATATTTCTTTATTCTGCTACAATCTACTTGTGACATAAGGTTGTCATTACTTGCCGTGTGCTTAGTACTGACAAAAGAACTTTTTGATAACTTATACTTTCCATTGCAGATGGGAAGAAATATTGGGCAAGAAAATTTAATGACCATTCTCAGTAATTATACAATTCCAAAATCTTCACTTACTTCTTCCACTTCTTGATTGGCTGTTTGGTGTTCATCTGTCATCTGTGTTCGTGTCATCTTCCGTGAAATTGAGTTCCATCCTGAAAGGAATGAATCAAACAATACAGTATAAACTTATTGGTGGAATGAAATAAGAGTTATTTAGATTCTAATATTTATTCTTAAAGTTCCCACTACTCAATTTAACCTTTTTGAAAAGATATTATCAGGGATAATACAATTCTGTTCATCTCCAAAATATGTCTTCATTCTGCTACAATCTACTTGTGACATAAGGTTGTCATTACTTGTCGTGTGCTTAGTACTGACAAAAGAACTTTTTGATAACTTATACTTTCCATTGCAGATGGGAATAAATATTGGGCAACAAAATTTAATGATCATTCACAGTAATTATTTAATTCCAAAATCTTCACTTACTTCTTCCACTTCTTGATTGGCTGTCTGGTGTTCATCTGCCATCTGTGTTCGTGTCATCTTCCGTGACCTCGAGTTCCATCCTGAAAGAAATGAATCAAACAATACAGTATAAACTTATTGATGGACTGAAATAACAGTTATTTAGATTCTAATATTTACTCTTAAAGTTGCCACTACTGAATTTAATCTTTTTGAAAAGATATTACCACGGATAATACAATTCTGTTCATCTCCAAAATATTTCTTTATTCTGCTACAATCTACTTGTGACATAAGGTTGTCATTACTTGTCTTGTGCTTAGTACTGACAAAAGAACTTTTTGATAACTTATACTTTCCATTGCAGATGGAAAGAAATACTGGGCAACAAAATTTAATGACCATTCTCAGTAATTATACAATTCCAAAATCTTCACTTACTTCTTCCACTTCTTGATTGGCTGTCTGGTGTTCATCTGCCATCTGTGTTCGTGTCATCTTCCGTGACCTTGAGTTCCATCCTGAAAGGAATGAATCAAACAATACAGTATAAACTTATTGATGGAATGAAATAACAGTTATTTAGATTCTAATACTTACTCTTAAAGTTGCCACTACTCAATTTAACCATTTTGAAAAGATATTACCATGGATAATACAATTCTGTTCATCTCCAAAGTATTTCTTTATTCTGCTACAATCTACTTGTGACATAAGGTTGTCATTACTTGTCGTGTGCTTAGTACTGACAAAAGAACTTTTTGATAAATTATACTTTCCATTGCAGATGGGAAAAGAATATTGGGCAACAAAATTTAATGACCATTCTCAGTAATTATACAATTCAAAAATCTTCACTTACTTCTTCCACTTCTTGATTGGCTGTCTGGTGTTCATCTGCCATCTGTGTTCGTGTCATCTTCCGTGACCTTGAGTTCCATCCTGAAAGGAATGAATCAAATAATACAGTACAAACTTATTGATGGAATGAAATAACAGTTATTTAGATTCTAATATTTACTCTTAAAGTTGCCACTACTCAATTTAACCTTTTTGAAAAGATATTACAACGGATAATATAATTCTGTTCATCTCCGAAATATTTCTTTATTCTGCTACAATCTACTTGTGACATAAGGTTGTCATTACTTGTCTTGTGCTTAGTATTGACAAAAGAATTTTTTGATAACTTATACTTTCCATTGCAGATGGGAAGAAATACTGGGCAACAAAATTTATTGACCATTCTCAGTAATTATACAATTCCAAAATCTTCACTTACTTCTTCCACTTCTTGATTGGCTGTCTGGTGTTCATCTTCCATCTGTGTTCGTGTCATCTTCCGTGACCTTGAGTTCAATCCTGAAAGGAATAAATCAAACAATACAGTATAAACTTATTGATGGAATGAAATAACAGTTATTTAGATTCTAATATTTACTCTTAAAGTTGCCACTACTCAATTTAACCTCTTTGAAAAGATATTACCACGGATAATATAATTCTGTTCATCTCCAAAATATTTCTTTATTCTGCTACAATCTACTTGTGACATAAGGTTGTCATTACTTGCCGTGTGCTTAGTACTGACAAAAGAACTTTTTGATAACTTATACTTTCCATTGCAGATGGGAAGAAATATTGGGCAAGAAAATTTAATGACCATTCTCAGTAATTATACAATTCCAAAATCTTCACTTACTTCTTCCACTTCTTGATTGGCTGTTTGGTGTTCATCTGTCATCTGTGTTCGTGTCATCTTCCGTGAAATTGAGTTCCATCCTGAAAGGAATGAATCAAACAATACAGTATAAACTTATTGGTGGAATGAAATAAGAGTTATTTAGATTCTAATATTTATTCTTAAAGTTCCCACTACTCAATTTAACCTTTTTGAAAAGATATTATCAGGGATAATACAATTCTGTTCATCTCCAAAATATGTCTTCATTCTGCTACAATCTACTTGTGACATAAGGTTGTCATTACTTGTCTTGTGCTTAGTATTGACAAAAGAATTTTTTGATAACTTATACTTTCCATTGCAGATGGGAAGAAATACTGGGCAACAAAATTTATTGACCATTCTCAGTAATTATACAATTCCAAAATCTTCACTTACTTCTTCCACTTCTTGATTGGCTGTCTGGTGTTCATCTTCCATCTGTGTTCGTGTCATCTTCCGTGACCTTGAGTTCAATCCTGAAAGGAATAAATCAAACAATACAGTATAAACTTATTGATGGAATGAAATAACAGTTATTTAGATTCTAATATTTACTCTTAAAGTTGCCACTACTCAATTTAACCTCTTTGAAAAGATATTACCACGGATAATATAATTCTGTTCATCTCCAAAATATTTCTTTATTCTGCTACAATCTACTTGTGACATAAGGTTGTCATTACTTGCCGTGTGCTTAGTACTGACAAAAGAACTTTTTGATAACTTATACTTTCCATTGCAGATGGGAAGAAATATTGGGCAAGAAAATTTAATGACCATTCTCAGTAATTATACAATTCCAAAATCTTCACTTACTTCTTCCACTTCTTGATTGGCTGTTTGGTGTTCATCTGTCATCTGTGTTCGTGTCATCTTCCGTGAAATTGAGTTCCATCCTGAAAGGAATGAATCAAACAATACAGTATAAACTTATTGGTGGAATGAAATAAGAGTTATTTAGATTCTAATATTTATTCTTAAAGTTCCCACTACTCAATTTAACCTTTTTGAAAAGATATTATCAGGGATAATACAATTCTGTTCATCTCCAAAATATGTCTTCATTCTGCTACAATCTACTTGTGACATAAGGTTGTCATTACTTGTCTTGTGCTTAGTATTGACAAAAGAATTTTTTGATAACTTATACTTTCCATTGCAGATGGGAAGAAATACTGGGCAACAAAATTTATTGACCATTCTCAGTAATTATACAATTCCAAAATCTTCACTTACTTCTTCCACTTCTTGATTGGCTGTCTGGTGTTCATCTGCCATCTGTGTTCGTGTCATCTTCCGTGACCTTGAGTTCCATCCTCAAAGGAATAAATCAAACAATACAGTATAAACTTATTGATGGAATGAAATAACAGTTATTTAGATTCTAATATTTACTCTTAAAGTTGCCACTACTCAATTTAACCACGGATAATATAATTCTGTTCATCTCCAAAATATTTCTTTATCCTGCTACAATCTACTTGTGACATAAGGTTGTCATTACTTGTCGTGTGCTTAGTACTAACAAAACAACTTTTTGATAACTTATACTTTCCATTGCAGATGGGAAGAAATATTGGGCAACAAAATTTAATGACCATTCTCAGTAATTATACAATTGCAAAATCTTCACTTACTTCTTCCACTTCTTGATTGGCTGTTTGGTGTTCATCTGTCATCTGTGTTCGTGTCATCTTCCGTGAAATTGAGTTCCATCCTTGAAGGAATGAATCAAACAATACAGTATAAACTTATTGATGGAATGAAATAACAGTTATTTAGATTCTAATATTTACTCTTAAAAGTTGCCACTACTCAATTTAACCCTTTTGAAAAGATATTACCACGGATAATATAATTCTGTTCATCTCCAAAATATTTCTTTATTCTGCTACAATCTACTTGTGACATAAGGTTGTCATTACTTGTCGTGTGCTTAGTACTGACAAAAGAACTTTTTGATAACTTATACTTTCCATTGCAGATGGGAAAAAATATTGGGCAACAAAATTTAATGACCATTCTCAGTAATTATACAATTCCAAAATCTTCACTTACTTCTTCCACTTCTTGATTGGCTGTCTGGTGTTCATCTGCCATCAGTGTTCGTGTCATCTTCCGTGACCTTGAGTTCCATCCTGAACTTTCCATTGCAGATGGAAAGAAATACTGGGCAACAAAATGTAATGACCATTCTCAGTAATTATACAATTGCAAAATCTTCACTTACTTCTTCCACTTCTTGATTGGCTGTCTGGTGTGTCGTGTGCTTAGTACTGACAAAAGAACTTTTTGATAACTTATACTTTCCATTGCAGATGGGAAAAAATATTGGGCAACAAAATTTAATGACCATTCTCAGTAATTATACAATTCCAAAATCTTCACTTACTTCTTCCACTTCTTGATTGGCTGTCTGGTGTTCATCTGCCATCAGTGTTCGTGTCATCTTCCGTGACCTTGAGTTCCATCCTGAACTTTCCATTGCAGATGGAAAGAAATACTGGGCAACAAAATGTAATGACCATTCTCAGTAATTATACAATTGCAAAATCTTCACTTACTTCTTCCACTTCTTGATTGGCTGTCTGGTGTTCATCTGCCATGACCTTGAGTTCCATCCTGAAAGGAATGAATCAAACAATACAGTATAAACTTATTGATGGAATGAAATAACAGTTATTTAGATTCTAATATTTACTCTTAAAGTTGCCACTACTCAATTTAACCCTTTTGAAAAGATATTACCACGGATAATATTATTCTGTTCACCTCCAAAATATTTCTTTATTCTGCTACAATCTACTTGTGACATAAGGTTGTCATTACTTGTCGTGTGCTTAGTACTGACAAAAGAACTTTTTGATAACTTATACTTTCCATTGCAGATGGGAAAAAATATTGGGCAACAAAATTTAATGACCATTCTCAGTAATTATACAATTCCAAAATCTTCACTTACTTCTTCCACTTCTTGATTGGCTGTCTGGTGTTCATCTGCCATCAGTGTTCGTGTCATCTTCCGTGACCTTGAGTTCCATCCTGAAAGGAATGAATCAAACAATACAGTATAAACTTATTGATGGAATGAAATAACAGTTATTTAGATTCTAATATTTACTCTTATAAGTTGCCACTACTCACTTTAACCTTTTTGAAAAGATATTACCACGGATAATACAATTCTATTCATCTCCAATATTTCTTCATTCTGCTACAATCTACTTGTGACATAAGGTTGTCATTACTTGTCGTGTGCTTAGTACTGACAAAAGAACTTTTTGATAACTTATACTTTCCATTGCAGATGGGAAGAAATATTGGCAACAAAATTTAATGACCATTCTCAGTAATTATACAATTGCAAAATCTTCACTTACTTCTTCCACTTCTTGATTGGCTGTCTGGTGTTCATCTGCCATCTGTGTTCGTGTCATCTTCCGTGACCTTGAGTTCCATCCTGAAAGGAATGAATCATACAATACAGTATAAACGTATTGATGGAATGAAATAACAGTTATTTAGATTCTAATATTTACTCTTAAAGTTGCCACTACTCACTTTAACCTTTTTGAAAAGATATTACCACGGATAATACAATTTTGTTCATCTCCAATATTTCTTCATTCTGCTACAATCTACTTGTGACATAAGGTTGTCATTACTTGTCGTGTGCTTAGTACTGACAAAAGAACTTTTTGATAACTTATACTTTCCATTGCAGATGGGAAGAAATATTGGCAACAAAATTTAATGACCATTCTCAGTAATTATACAATTGCAAAATCTTCACTTACTTCTTCCACTTCTTGATTGGCTGTCTGGTGTTCATCTGCCATCTGTGTTCGTGTCATCTTCCGTGACCTTGAGTTCCATCCTGAAAGGAATGAATCAAACAATACAGTATAAACGTATTGATGGAATGAAATAACAGTTATTTAGATTCTAATATTTACTCTTAAAGTTGCCACTACTCACTTTAACCTTTTTGAAAAGATATTACCACGGATAATACAATTTTGTTCATCTCCAATATTTCTTCATTCTGCTACAATCTACTTGTGACATAAGGTTGTCATTACTTGTCGTGTGCTTAGTACTGACAAAAGAACTTTTTGATAACTTATACTTTCCATTGCAGATGGGAAAAAATATTGGGCAACAAAATTTAATGACCATTCTCAGTAATTATACAATTGCAAAATCTTCACTTACTTCTTCCACTTCTTGATTGGCTGTCTGGTGTTCATCTGCCATCAGTGTTCGTGTCATCTTCCGTGACCTTGAGTTCCATCCTGAAAGGAATGAATCAAACAATACAGTATAAACTTATTGATGGAATGAAATAACAGTTATTTAGATTCTAATATTTACTCTTATAAGTTGCCACTACTCACTTTAACCTTTTTGAAAAGATATTACCACGGATAATACAATTCTATTCATCTCCAATATTTCTTCATTCTGCTACAATCTACTTGTGACATAAGGTTGTCATTACTTGTCGTGTGCTTAGTACTGACAAAAGAACTTTTTGATAACTTATACTTTCCATTGCAGATGGGAAGAAATATTGGCAACAAAATTTAATGACCATTCTCAGTAATTATACAATTGCAAAATCTTCACTTACTTCTTCCACTTCTTGATTGGCTGTCTGGTGTTCATCTGCCATCTGTGTTCGTGTCATCTTCCGTGACCTTGAGTTCCATCCTGAAAGGAATGAATCATACAATCAGTATAAACGTATTGATGGAATGAAGTAACAGTTATTTAGATTCTAATATTTACTCTTAAAGTTGCCACTACTCACTTTAACCTTTTTGAAAAGATATTACCACGGATAATACAATTTTGTTCATCTCCAATATTTCTTCATTCTGCTACAATCTACTTGTGACATAAGGTTGTCATTACTTGTCGTGTGCTTAGTACTGACAAAAGAACTTTTTGATAACTTATACTTTCCATTGCAGATGGGAAGAAATATTGGCAACAAAATTTAATGACCATTCTCAGTAATTATACAATTGCAAAATCTTCACTTACTTCTTCCACTTCTTGATTGGCTGTCTGGTGTTCATCTGCCATCTGTGTTCGTGTCATCTTCCGTGACCTTGAGTTCCATCCTGAAAGGAATGAATCAAACAATACAGTATAAACGTATTGATGGAATGAAATAACAGTTATTTAGATTCTAATATTTACTCTTAAAGTTGCCACTACTCACTTTAACCTTTTTGAAAAGATATTACCACGGATAATACAATTTTGTTCATCTCCAATATTTCTTCATTCTGCTACAATCTACTTGTGACATAAGGTTGTCATTACTTGTCGTGTGCTTAGTACTGACAAAAGAACTTTTTGATAACTTATACTTTCCATTGCAGATGGGAAAAAATATTGGGCAACAAAATTTAATGACCATTCTCAGTAATTATACAATTGCAAAATCTTCACTTACTTCTTCCACTTCTTGATTGGCTGTCTGGTGTTCATCTGCCATCAGTGTTCGTGTCATCTTCCGTGACCTTGAGTTCCATCCTGAAAGGAATGAATCAAACAATACAGTATAAACTTATTGATGGAATGAAATAACAGTTATTTAGATTCTAATATTTACTCTTATAAGTTGCCACTACTCACTTTAACCTTTTTGAAAAGATATTACCACGGATAATACAATTCTATTCATCTCCAATATTTCTTCATTCTGCTACAATCTACTTGTGACATAAGGTTGTCATTACTTGTCGTGTGCTTAGTACTGACAAAAGAACTTTTTGATAACTTATACTTTCCATTGCAGATGGGAAGAAATATTGGCAACAAAATTTAATGACCATTCTCAGTAATTATACAATTGCAAAATCTTCACTTACTTCTTCCACTTCTTGATTGGCTGTCTGGTGTTCATCTGCCATCTGTGTTCGTGTCATCTTCCGTGACCTTGAGTTCCATCCTGAAAGGAATGAATCATACAATACAGTATAAACGTATTGATGGAATGAAATAACAGTTATTTAGATTCTAATATTTACTCTTAAAGTTGCCACTACTCACTTTAACCTTTTTGAAAAGATATTACCACGGATAATACAATTTTGTTCATCTCCAATATTTCTTCATTCTGCTACAATCTACTTGTGACATAAGGTTGTCATTACTTGTCGTGTGCTTAGTACTGACAAAAGAACTTTTTGATAACTTATACTTTCCATTGCAGATGGGAAAAAATATTGGGCAACAAAATTTAATGACCATTCTCAGTAATTATACAATTGCAAAATCTTCACTTACTTCTTCCACTTCTTGATTGGCTGTCTGGTGTTCATCTGCCATCAGTGTTCGTGTCATCTTCCGTGACCTTGAGTTCCATCCTGAAAGGAATGAATCAAACAATACAGTATAAACTTATTGATGGAATGAAATAACAGTTATTTAGATTCTAATATTTACTCTTATAAGTTGCCACTACTCACTTTAACCTTTTTGAAAAGATATTACCACGGATAATACAATTCTATTCATCTCCAATATTTCTTCATTCTGCTACAATCTACTTGTGACATAAGGTTGTCATTACTTGTCGTGTGCTTAGTACTGACAAAAGAACTTTTTGATAACTTATACTTTCCATTGCAGATGGGAAGAAATATTGGCAACAAAATTTAATGACCATTCTCAGTAATTATACAATTGCAAAATCTTCACTTACTTCTTCCACTTCTTGATTGGCTGTCTGGTGTTCATCTGCCATCTGTGTTCGTGTCATCTTCCGTGACCTTGAGTTCCATCCTGAAAGGAATGAATCATACAATCAGTATAAACGTATTGATGGAATGAAATAACAGTTATTTAGATTCTAATATTTACTCTTAAAGTTGCCACTACTCACTTTAACCTTTTTGAAAAGATATTACCACGGATAATACAATTTTGTTCATCTCCAATATTTCTTCATTCTGCTACAATCTACTTGTGACATAAGGTTGTCATTACTTGTCGTGTGCTTAGTACTGACAAAAGAACTTTTTGATAACTTATACTTTCCATTGCAGATGGGAAGAAATATTGGCAACAAAATTTAATGACCATTCTCAGTAATTATACAATTGCAAAATCTTCACTTACTTCTTCCACTTCTTGATTGGCTGTCTGGTGTTCATCTGCCATCTGTGTTCGTGTCATCTTCCGTGACCTTGAGTTCCATCCTGAAAGGAATGAATCAAACAATACAGTATAAACGTATTGATGGAATGAAATAACAGTTATTTAGATTCTAATATTTACTCTTAAAGTTGCCACTACTCACTTTAACCTTTTTGAAAAGATATTACCACGGATAATACAATTTTGTTCATCTCCAATATTTCTTCATTCTGCTACAATCTACTTGTGACATAAGGTTGTCATTACTTGTCGTGTGCTTAGTACTGACAAAAGAACTTTTTGATAACTTATACTTTCCATTGCAGATGGGAAAAAATATTGGGCAACAAAATTTAATGACCATTCTCAGTAATTATACAATTGCAAAATCTTCACTTACTTCTTCCACTTCTTGATTGGCTGTCTGGTGTTCATCTGCCATCAGTGTTCGTGTCATCTTCCGTGACCTTGAGTTCCATCCTGAAAGGAATGAATCAAACAATACAGTATAAACTTATTGATGGAATGAAATAACAGTTATTTAGATTCTAATATTTACTCTTATAAGTTGCCACTACTCACTTTAACCTTTTTGAAAAGATATTACCACGGATAATACAATTCTATTCATCTCCAATATTTCTTCATTCTGCTACAATCTACTTGTGACATAAGGTTGTCATTACTTGTCGTGTGCTTAGTACTGACAAAAGAACTTTTTGATAACTTATACTTTCCATTGCAGATGGGAAGAAATATTGGCAACAAAATTTAATGACCATTCTCAGTAATTATACAATTGCAAAATCTTCACTTACTTCTTCCACTTCTTGATTGGCTGTCTGGTGTTCATCTGCCATCTGTGTTCGTGTCATCTTCCGTGACCTTGAGTTCCATCCTGAAAGGAATGAATCATACAATACAGTATAAACGTATTGATGGAATGAAATAACAGTTATTTAGATTCTAATATTTACTCTTAAAGTTGCCACTACTCACTTTAACCTTTTTGAAAAGATATTACCACGGATAATACAATTTTGTTCATCTCCAATATTTCTTCATTCTGCTACAATCTACTTGTGACATAAGGTTGTCATTACTTGTCGTGTGCTTAGTACTGACAAAAGAACTTTTTGATAACTTATACTTTCCATTGCAGATGGGAAAAAATATTGGGCAACAAAATTTAATGACCATTCTCAGTAATTATACAATTGCAAAATCTTCACTTACTTCTTCCACTTCTTGATTGGCTGTCTGGTGTTCATCTGCCATCTGTGTTCGTGTCATCTTCCGTGACCTTGAGTTCCATCCTGAAAGGAATGAATCAAACAATACAGTATAAACTTATTGATAGTATGAAATAACAGTTATTTAGATTCTAATATTTACTCTTAAAGTTGCCACTACTCAATTTAACCTTTTTGAAAAGATATTACTACGGATAATACAATTCTGTTCACCTCCAAAATATGTCTTCATTCTGCTACAATCTACTTGTGACATAAGGTTGTCATTACTTGTTGTGTGCTTAGTACTGACAAAAGAACTTTTTGATAACTTATACTTTCCATTGCAGATGGGAAGAAATATTGGGCAACAAAATTTAATGACCATTCTCAGTAATTATACAATTCCAAAATCTACACTTACTTCTTCCACTTCTTGATTGGCTGTCTGGTGTTCATCTGCCATCTGTGTTCGTGTCATCTTCCGTGACCTTGAGTTCCATCCTGAAAGGAATGAATCAAATAATACAGTATAAACTTATTGATGGACTGAAATAAGTTATTTAGATTCTAATATTTACTCTTAAAGTTGCCACTACTCAATTTAACCTTTTTGAAAAGATATTACCACGGACAATACAATTCTGTTCATCTCCAAAATATTTCTTCATTCTGCTACAATCTACTTGTGACATAAGGTTGTCATTACTTGTCGTGTGCTTAGTACTGACAAAAGAACTTTTAGATAACTTATACTTTCCATTGCAGATGGGAAGAAAAATTGGGCAACAAAATTTAATGACCATTCTCAGTAATTATACAATTCCAAAATCTTCACTTACTTCTTCCACTTCTTGATTGGCTGTCTGGTGTTCATCTGCCATCTGTGTTCGTGTCATCTTCCGTGACCTTGAGTTCCATCCTGAAAGGAATGAATCAAATAATACAGTATAAACTTATTGATGGACTGAAATAACAGTTATTTAGATTCTAATATTTACTCTTAAAGTTGCCACTACTCAATTTAACCTTTTTTAAAAGATATTACCACGGATAATACAATTCTGTTCATCTCCAAAATATTTCTTTCATTCTGCTACAATCTACTTGTGACATAAGGTTGTCATTACTTGTCGTGTGCTTAGTACTGTCAAAAGAACTTTTAGATAACTTATACTTTCCATTGCAGATTGGAAGAAATATTAGGCAACAAAATTTAATGACCATTCTCAGTAATTTTACAATTCCAAAATCTTCACGTACTTCTTCCGCTTCTTGATTGGCTGTCTGATGTTTATCTGCTATCTGTTTTCGTGCCGTCTTCCGTGGCCTTGGAGTTCCAAAAGACCCTTATAGATAACTTGTGCACGTACTACTTGATGTACACATACTACTTGAAGGCTTACTGACAAGTGATTGACTGTTTCAGTTGTATTACAACATGTCTGACTGACTGACTTACTGACTGACTGACTGACTGACTGACTGACTGACTGACTGTCTGACTGGTGACTGACTGACTCCTTGTAATGTACACATACTGCTGAATGGCTGACTGACAGGTGACTGGCTGGCTGGCTGACTGACTGACTGACTGACTGACTGCTTCTGTTGTACTACAACATTTCTGACTGACTGACACTGCCTGACTAGTGACTGACAGCCTCCTTGTAATGTACATCTGTCATCTACTAATTTGATGGCTGACTGACAATTGACTGACTGTCTGCTTCAGTTGTTACAACATTTCTGACTGACTGACTGACTGACTGACTAGTGACTGACAGACTCCTTGTAATGTACATTTACTACTTGATGGCTGACTGACAGGTGACTGAATGACTGACTGCTTCAGTTGTACTACAACATTTCTAACTGACTGACTAGTGACTGACAGACTCCTTGTAATGTACATGTACTACTTGATGGCTGACTGACTTCTTCAATTGTACTGCAACATTTCTGACAGGTGACTGACTGACTGACAGCTTCTTCACTTGTACTACAAGATTTCTGACTGACTGACTGACTAGTGACTGACAGATTCCTTGAAATGTACATGTACTACTTGATGGCTGACTGACAGGTGACTGACTGACTATTTCAGTTGTACTACAACATTTTTGACTGACTAGTGACCGACAGACTCCTTGTAATGTACACATACTGACAGGTGACTGACTGACTGACTGACTGACTGACTGCTTCAGTTGTACTACAACATTTCTGACTGCTCGACTAGGGACTGACAGACTCCTTGTAATGTACATGTACTACTTGGTGGCTGACTGACTTCTTCAGTTGTACTACTGACTGACTGACTGACTGACTGACTGACTATTTCAGTTGTACTACAACAGTTTTGACTGACTGACTAGTGACTGACGGACTCCTTGTAATGTACACATACTGCTTAATGGCTGACTGACAGGTGACTGGCTGACTGACTGCTTCGGTTGTACTACCACATTTCTGACTGGCTGACACTGACTGACTTGTGACTGACAGACTCCTTGTAATGTACATCTACTAAACTGACAGGTGACTGACTGTCTGCTTCAGTTGTACTACAACAGTTTTGACTGACTGACTAGTGACTGACGGATTCCTTGTAATGTACATGTACTGCTTGATGGCTGACTGACAGGTGACTGACTGACTGCTTCAGTTGTACTACAACATTTCTGACTGACTGACTGTTGACTGACTTACTGACTGACTGACTGGTGACTGACTGACTGACTGACTGCTTCAGTTGTACTACAACATTTCTGACTGGCTGACACTGACTGACTTGTGAATGACAGACTCCTTTTAATGTACATCTACTAAATTAATGGCTGACTGACAGGTGACTGACTATCTGCTTCAGTTGTACTACAATATTTCTGACTGACTGACTAGTGACTGACAGACTCCTTGCAATGTACATGTACTACTTGATGGCTGACTGACAGGTGACTGACTGACTATTTCAGTTGTACTACAACATTTTTGACTGACTGACTAGTGACTGACAGACTCCTTGTAATGTACACATACTGCTTAATGGCTGACTGACAGGTGACTGACTGACTGACTGACTGACTGACTGACTGACTGACTGACTGACTGCTTCAGTTGTACTACAACATTTCTGACTGACTGACTAGTGACTGACAGACTCCTTGTAATTTACATGTCCTACTCGATGGCTGGGTGACTGACAGGTGACTGACTGACTGACTGCTGTAGTTGTACTACAACATTTCTGACTGATCGACTAGGGACT